>NC_072021.1:1092186-1289999 GCF_027791375.1 Indicator indicator
CTCAGTCTTGATTTGGAAAGGGAGGAAATATCTCACCATGCTTCAGCGATGAGGCCAGGGAGAAAAAGAAAAGCAGGAGCGAAAAATCCAGTGTAGGTCAAACTGCATCTCCCTGGGCCAACAACGCCTCCCTGTTGGACTCGGAAAAATAATTTTGTTGCGACATGGGATGTTGTGTCTGGGTTGGGTCACTGCCAATCATTTGTTGATGCCTTACCACTTTGTTTTCTGGTCTGCGACCCCAGTTTCTGCTGTGTTGTAAAACGGAAAAAAAGAGAGGAGAAAGGGCCTCATAGCCTGGGGTTTCAAACAGACGTTGCCACTGGAGAAGCAGAAAAAACACAACACCACACACCCTTGTTGGGGGAGCTCTGCTGCTCACAGAGGGCTTCTGAAGCTTCCTCACATACACCAGGAGCAGATAAGATGGTAGTCACACTGTAACATTCACAGAACATGCCTTGGTCCTTTGTACGCCTATTAACCAGCACAAGTTGTCTAGCTCTCCAGCAATGTTGGGTTTTGTTTTAGGGGGGGTGGGGGAGGAGGGTTGACTACTCATCTCATGTTTTTATTAGTTCGCTTTTACTTTTGGGCAGAAATTGCCTTTAGGTTTTGCTTCAAATCCAAGGTCTAAGCTGAGCACTACATCAGAAGCTTCCAACCCCTTGGGAAGGTTCGCCAGTGCCATATGGATGCAAGTAAACAGCCACAGCAAAGGCGGAGGAGAGAGCGCACCTTGCTGACGCGAAGGCCAGTCAGTTTCAGTTGGGTCAGCAATCGTTGGGTTTCCCTATTGTCTTTATCCTTCCTTGAGCCAGACTGTTCGACAATGGCCTGCCGTGTCGGAGGGTCAGGAGTCTGGCGGTAGGGCCTGTGTGGGTTGGGTCTGCTTCCACCTGATACACTGTGGTCAGGTTTGGCCGTGTTCTCTGCATGTCTTTACACCTGCCCCTGCAAGCTATCTGCTGTGCCACAAGCACAGGATCACTGGATCAGAGGATCACTGCGATCACAGGGATCACCGGATCACAGCGATGAAGCCGTATCACAGGATCCCAAAATCCCCAGGAATCACCACAGAATCACCAGCTCGTCCCAGGATCACAGGATCCACAGAAACCCCGGATCACAGGAGTCCACAGGCTCACAGGACCACAGGATCAGAGTGATCCCAGGCACACAGGAATCAGGAGAATCACAGCAATCACAGAATCACAGGATCCACAGGAATCCCGAGGATAACAGGATCTCCGGATCACAGAACGTGAGGAGTTGGATCTCCCTTTTCCTAGAGTTTGCCTTGTTGACATCTGGAGACATGTAAAGTGATTCTGAAAATCAGCAGCTAGGTGATTCTGTTAAGGCCCACTATCGAGAATTACTTATATATATAGTAGTATCGATATATATATATATATATTATATAATATAGTATATAGAGATGCACGTGTGAATTAATTAGTTGCTGCCATTTTTCATTGTGTGTGATGAAGTTGTTTTAAGGACACTTGCGTGCCCAAGCAGCCACGATCCTAAGTAACTAAACAATTGCTACGATGCATGAAGGAAGAGGGTGACCAAGCCTCCCCAGACTCAAGTGGAGGTGCGGGTTGTTCCATCCGTGCTTCTCCCTACATAAGAAATCTCTTACTAGTCCCCGATTGCGATTTTGGGATTGTCAGACTCAGCAGAAGCAATCACAGAATGTTAGTAGGCTTGGAAGGGACCGTGAGCAGCTCATCCGATGCCAACCCCCCTGCCCAGCGCGAGGGTCACCCAGGGCAGGTCACACAGGAACACATCCAGGTGGGTCTCGAATATCTCCGAGTGAGGGAGACTCCTACAACCCCCTGGGCAGCCTGTTCCAGTCACTCTTATGTCTGCTGTGTTGTGATTCACGAGGTGTGGGGTAGTGTCTCCATCTCTAGAGCTGGGGCACTGAGACACCAGAATCATAGAATGGTTTGGGTTGGAAGGGACCTCCAGAGGTCATCTAGTCCAACCTCCTCTGCAACGAGGCAGGATCTTGCCCACACTAGATCATGTTGCTTAGGACCTCATCAAACCTGACTCTTGAGTTTATCCAGGGATGGGACCTCCACCACCTCTCTGGGCAGCCTGTTCCAGTGTTGCCACCAGCCTCACAGTAGAGAACGTTCTTCCTAATGTCTCATCTAAATCTACCCTGCTTAGTTAGAACCACTGCCACTCCTCCTGTCCCAACAACTCTCTGCCACCAAAACAAGAGGAGCAACCGAAAGTCCTCCTTCCGGACCTCTCTGCCACCAAAAAGAAGAGAATCACACTCAATGCCAATTATTAAAGCCACATAGCCAAGGAAATGCATCTAGAAGTAGATTTCTGTATGCACATCCTGGAGGCCTGCCCTGTGAAGGGAAGGATGGGTTTCACTTGTCGAAGTGGGAGGAGAGGGAACAAATTAACCAAAGGTCTTCTGGGGCATGTTTGTGGTGGCGTTGTTTTGACTTCAGGAGGTGGGTAACCAATATTTCTGGCTGCCTCCCTGGTTTTTAACGAGCAGGCCTGACTGCCCATAATATAGATGGTGATTATCAAGATGCGCCATCACACTTCAGGATGTGCCTCACCATAGTACCTTTGGCAGGCTGCCTCTTACGTTGTGAAGACAACCAAGAGGATTTACTTTCCCCGTGGAATTCGGGAGCTCCAGTGACACCCAGCTGTGGCACAGCCATTCCCTGTGCTGACATCCTGCATATGCTTACAGCTGAGACACTGACCCTTATTCCAGGAAGAGGTGGGGTAACTTCTTTTAGCAGTTACTTGGTGTAGGTTAGAGTGCAGTACTGATCCAGAACAGTGTGCCTTAGCCAGGAGCCATAGGGGAACTATAAACTAATCAAATAAAACCAGAGAAGTAGAAATCACACAGACTCAATGCCTAGATTGTGAAACGACCTTGAAGATCACTGAGGCAAATCATTAAGCTAACTACTGACAACGTCCTTGACAACAACCATGTCCCTAAGCACTGCATCTACACAGCTTTTAAATACCTCCCAAGCATAGCAACTCCAGCACTGCCCTGTGGCAAGCAATTCTGAAGCCTGAAGACCATTTCAGTGAAGAAATTCTTGAAATATCCCACTGAACTTCCCTATGCAACAGCTTGGAGACCATCTTCCTCTCTGCCCATTGCTAATTACCAGGGTGGAGAACAGACAGCTCCCACCTCGCTCCAGCTTCCTTTCAAGGAGTAGTCAGAGAAGCCTGAGGCTTCCTCAGCCTCCTCGTTCTCCAGGCTAAGGAATATCAGTTGTCTCAGCGGTTCCTCACAAGACCTGGTCTCCAGACCTTCCACCCAGCCTTGTTTGCCCTTCTTTGGGGCATGCTCTAGTATCCTCAGTGTCTCTGCTGTAGAAGAGAGAGTCCCAAACTGAATACAACACTTGAGATATGACCTCCCAAGTGCTGAGGCCCAGGGGGTGACCACATCCCTACTCCTGCTGGCCACACTATTCTTTACACAGGCTAGGATGCTGTTGGCCTTTCTTGGCCATCAGAATCATGAACTTTGGAAATGACTTCTAAGATCACCAAGTCCAGCTGTCACACCACCATGACCATGAAACCATGCCCTGCACTGCCATTTCTATACAGCTTGGAAATGTGCAGTTACAGTGCCACTGCAATGAGTGACAACCTTCTCAATAGCAAAGAGCCAGAATCTGCCTCATGCAACTATTCTCCAGCCAGCTAATGTAAGAGTTGAGATGAAATACAGGCTCCTCTCTAATGTCCTGTCCTCATTTACTGTCCTGCCCCTTGCGTATCAAATTATGGGAGCTAACATCACTGTTGCAAAGGAAAAGCTGCAGAGATGAGGAAGAGGGAGCTTGGAACAATGTTGAGGAAAGTTGAGGGACTAATGAATCACAGAATCATAGATTGTTAGCGGTTGGACAGGACCTCAAGGATCATCCAGTTCCAATCCCCCTGCCATGGGCAGGGACACCTCACACTACAGCAGTTTGCTCACAGCCACATCCAGCCTGGCTGCAAAAACCTCCAGGCATGAGGCTTCCACCACCTCCCTGGGCAACCTGTGCCAGTGTCTCCACCGACCTCGTGGTAAACAACTTCTTCCTAATGTCTAATCCAAATCTCCCCTCCTTCAGCATGGATCCATTCCCCCCAGTCCTATCACTCCCTGACACCCTCAAAAGTGCCTCCCCAGCTTCTTGGAGCCCCCTGCAGATACTGGAAGGCCACAAGAAGGTCTCCTCAGAGCCTTCTCTTCTCCAGACTGCACAACCCCAACTCTCTCAGTCTGTCTCCAGAGCAGAGCAGCTCCAGCCCTCTGATCATCCTCCTGGCCCTTCTCTGGACACCTTCCAGCACCTCCAGATCTTTCCTGTACTAGGGGCTCCAGAACTGGACACAGTGCTCCAGGTGTGGTCTCCCCAGAGCTGAGCAGAGGGGGAGAATCCCCTCCCTGGCCCTGCTGGCCACACTTCTCTTGCTGCAGCCCAGGCTCTGCTTGGCTCTCTGCGCTGCAAGTGCTCACTGCTGGCTCCTGTTGAGCTTCTCATCCCCCAGCACCCCCAAGGCCTTTTCTTCAGGGCTTCTCTCAAGGCAGTCCCTGCCCAGCCTATATCGATGCCTATATATGTGAAGAGGAGGATGAAGACTAAGACACTTTGGGAAGCATCATCTTATTAATCACTAAAAATAGCAGCTGAAGCTAAGGGACAGCTGGTTTGACTAGAAAGAAGAACAACTTTCTGCAGAAGTGCCTCTGACTGTTGCATGTTCCTGTTCAGTCTGCATTTGGCTGTCAGGAACCAGTCAAAGATTTAAGTGGTGACTCTAATTGAAAACACATTGATGTGACTTTCCTTGTTTCATTTAATACTTCAGTACTCCTTAGAGGTTTCCAGAAGAGCTAACACAGGGCACAGAGCCACTGGGCCTGAGACTCTACCCAGGAATGCAGACAGAGCCTGCTTAAAGGGCTATAAGGATTTTCAAAGGGTTTAAAATGAATTACCACAGTGTTATGACCAGAGGGCTGGCAGCCCTGACACGTGAGGAAAGGCTGAGACAGAAGGGTTAGGGAAGACTTTATTGCTATGGACCAGTACATAAAGGGTGGCTAGCAGGAGGTTGGAGACTCCCTTGTAGAAGGGAGTCCCATGGAAAAGACAAGGGGTGATGGGGACAGGTTACTGCTGGGGAGATTCTCATTGGGCTCCAGGAGAAAATGTTTCTCCATGGGAACATTCAGACTCTGGAATCATAGATTCATAGAATACCAGGTTGGAAGGGACCTCAAGGATGATCCAGTCCAACTTTTTGGGGTAAGAATACAGTTCGAAATGAGCTGGCCCAGCACCCTGGCAGGCTGGGTCTTGAAACTGCCTAATGTAGGGGAATCCACCACCTCCCTTGGGAGTTTATTCCAATGTTTCATAGTTCAAATGCTGAAAAAAAAAAATTCTGACATCCAGTGGGTATCTCTGCAGTAGCAGCTTGTCCCTATCTCCCCTGGTCTTTGCCACGGGACTCTGTGTCCAAAGGGAGTTTCCCTCCTCTTGAGAGTGACCCTTTATGTACTTGCCCATGGTTATGAGGTCTCCCTTCAGCCTTCTCTTCTCCAGGCTGAACAAGCCCAGCTCTCTCAGCCTTCCTTCCTATGACAGGGCTGCCAGTCCTCTGATCATTCTTGTGGCCCTTTCCAACCTGCCCTCATTCTTCTTGTATAGCAGGGACCAAAACTGTGCACAGTGCTCAAGGTGCAGCCTGCCCAGTGCTGAGCAGAGTGGGACAATGACATCTTTATCCCTGCCTTGATACCCCGATTGGTGCAACCTCAGCATCCTGTTGGCTTTCTTTGTCCCTGCAGCTCACTGTTCACTCCTCTTGAGCCTTCTGTCCACCAAGACCCCCTCAGGTCCCTCTCCACAGTGCTGTTCTCCAGCCAGGTGGCTCCCAACCTGAGCTGCATTCCTGGGATATTTATTCCCAGGTGCAAGACCCTGCACTTGGCCTCATTAAACTTCATATAATCATCTCCCAAGGGAAGCAGTGGATTCCCCTACAGTGGACATTCTGAAGACTCAGCTTGGCAGGGTGCTGGTCCAGCTCATTTCAACTACATCATCACCTAGAAAGGTTGGAGCAGATGATTGTTGGGTGCCCTTCCAACCTGGCATTCTGGGAGTCTGTGTCTGTTATAGAGAAGTACAGGCACAGTATACAGGGTAATAGTACCAGGAGGTTTGTTAGTGCAAGGTAGCAGTCTGCGGGGATAGTCACAAAGATTTAGTTTTGCCAGCTGAGGCTTTTCCCTTTCTCTGCAGTCTGTGACAAGAAAGGAGCTGCATCAGCCTCACTCTGTCACCCTTTCCTGGAACATCCTTCTCTTTATTAGATACAGAGGGAGCCTAGCTGGACCTGGATCCCACCAGTACTGCATGTTAATTTGCTAGGCATCCCATGTGATGTGTGTCATATTCCAGCTCATTTCAATTAGCTCCCTGCTAATTTTTCAAAGTGATGGATGGCCTTGCAGAGCTGAAAAGCCAGGTTTTGGTCCCTGGTGTGTGAGTATTTCATTCAGAACCGTTTGTCATTCCTGATTTCCCATTGCAGTGTGTTACTAAGTTTTACTGCTAGCCTAAAGAATTTTGGACTCCCTTTCTCTTTGCATTGTGTGAGTCGTATTTGGCCATAGACCCCTCTGAAGTTTTAACTGTGTGCATTGCTGCCTGGAGCAGGATTGGTATAAACCCAGTGCACCCTGAATAGCTCCCCTGGTTGGGCTAAGATTTACACAGAGAAGCTGAGCTGCATGGTTATGTTACTGTTTTTATGGTTTACCTAAATCTTTTATGCTTCAGTGCCTTCATCCTCCTCGTAGCCCTCCCTTGGACTCTTTCCAGTAGGTCCCTGTCATAGAATCATAGAATTGTCAGGGTAGGAAGGGCCCTCAAGGATCATCCAGTTCCAATCCCCCCTGCCATTGGCAGGGACACCTCACACTACAGCAGGTTGCTCACAGCCACATCCAGCCTGGCTGCAAAAACCTCCAGGGATGAGGCTTCCACCACCTCCCTGGGCAACCTGTGCCAGTGTCTCACCAGGGTCTCATGGGGAAGAACTTCTTCCTAACATCCAATCTTAATCTACCCATTTCTAGTTTTGCTCCATTCCCCACAGTCCTGTCACTACCTGACACCCTCAAAAGTCCCTCCCCAGCTTTCTTGGAGCCCCCTTCAGATACTGGAAGGCCACAATAAGGTCTCCTGGGAGCCTTCTCTTCTCCAGACTGAACAGCCCCAACTCTCTCAGTCTATCCCTCTTGAACTGGGGAGCCCAGAACTGGATGCAATATTCCAGGTGAGGTCTCAGCAGGGCAGAGGAGAGGAGGAGGAGGACCTCCCTGGACCTGCTGGCCACACTCCTCTCAATGCCCCTCAGGCTCCCATTGGCCTTCTTGGCCACCAGGGCACATTGCTGTCCCAATCAGAACTTGTTGTCCACCAGCACTCCCAGGTCCTTCTCCACAGGGCTGCTCTCCAGCAGATCCCCTCCCAGCCTGTCCTGCTGCAGTTTATTCTTCCTCCCCAGGTGCAGGACTCTGCACTTCTCCTTGTTGAACCTCATTAGGTTCCTCTCTGCCCAGCTCTCAGTCTGTCCAAGTCTCTGAATGGCCTCACAGCCTACAGGTGTCTCAGCCAAGCCTCCCTGTGCGGTATTGTCAGTGGCAGAGAGAATTGGATGTACACTCCCTTAACCAGAGAGATACATGAACACGGAAGAGAATAAGAGATTACAATATCCTGGAACAAACTGCCTGCCCCCCTGGGACTCTCTAGCCTTGGGAGGACTTTCCTTTATGGTTATACCAATTAACTCTTGATTTCCCTTGACCTACAACATTAGATTATTTAGGTTACACAGGAAGCCTTCGGCAAGACTCTCGTGAGCTTTTAACTCATTATTGGAAAACCCTGTATGAAGGAGCCAGGTGAAGGGAAGGAAATTACAGCTGGGGAGCTGCAGCTGCAGTATGCTAGTAGGAACCATGTGGGGTTGTGAGTGGTGCTGTGTTGAATATGTACCATATTGGTACCACCTTGAAGCCTGTGTCCAGCTCTGGTGCCCCCAGCATAAGGAAGACACAGAGCTGTTGGAGGCAAGAGGAGGGCCAAAAAGATGATCCAAGGGTTGGAGCACCTCTGCAATGAGGACAGGCTGAGGGAGCTGAGGGTGTTCAGTCTGGAGAAGAGAAGGCTCCAGGGGGTCCTTAAAGCTGCCCTCCAATACCTGAAGGAAGCCTACAGGAAGGTTGTGGAAGGACTTCTAATAAAAAGTTCACTAGAGACAGGACCAGAGGAAATGGTTTGAAGCTGAGGGAGAGTAGGGTTAGACTGGAGCTGAGGAAGAAGTTCTCCAGTGGTGAGACCCTGGAACAGGTTGCTCAAAGGGGTTGTGCCAGATTTATGGACAATAAAGTTATTTTAAAATCTCCTCCTTTCACCATCACCTCCCTTTCCCACCATACCTGCTCCCTTTCCACCCCACCCTCCCCATTTCCCCTTCCAACCCCAGAGCTCCTGGGCTCTCTTGGAGTCTCCTCCCACCCCAGGTGTGGCCACTTTACCCTCCTCACTGACTCCCTTATTTAATGGCACCAGGCAAGGCAGCAGCCCCAAGCAGAGCCCATCTGGGCTGAGGATCCTCCTCTCCTCACTGGTGAGTCCTCATGGTGCACACCATGTGACTGGGGGGGACAAAGATCAGGGGGCCTGGTGGTCCCCTGGCTAGGTAGGGAGAGGGTGGGTGACAACTCCAATCTCATCCCTGAGTGCTGGCTGAGCTCCTGTGTGGTGTCTTGGCTGGGTGAGGATCTTGTCCCCAGCTCTGGGCTGGGTGCAGAAATGGTGGTGGTGGAGCAGGAGCTGCTTAGGCAGGGTGCAGGATGGTGTAGAGGGAGCAGGAGCTGCTCTGGGAGGATGAAGGGGGGAGGAAGGTGGAGCAGGAGCTGCTTTGGGCAGATGAGAAGGGGTGGTGGTATGGGGAGCAGGAGCTGCTTTGGGCAGATGAATTATAGAATCACAGAAACATTCAGGTTGGAGAAGTTCCTCAGGATCACCAACTCCAACCATTGACGTTTTGAGCAGAAAATAGTAAAATGTAAATAAATCACTCCTGGGTGTGAAAAGGAAAATCATGATTATTCTAAACAATTCTCTTGGAGGGATATCTCCCATAAGATTTGGTTTCCAAACCATTTTTCTCTTTTCTTGCTTCTTTGTTGGGGAGATTCTAACAGGCTTTGCTGACCTTCACTGCATTATTGTGTCTGGTATTAACTTTCTCTGCTTCTCTTCTCTTTCCTTTCCACAGGGGGCTCAGGGGGAGAAGCTATTACAGCTTCTTCCCTGGTCTCTTTGGCCAGGGAGGGCTCCTTGTGCTGTTTGTGAACTGGGAATCCCTGTACATATTGTGAATCCTGTGTATTTGTCCATGTTCATTGCATTCTGTTGTAGATTGTAGTTCTGCTTGTGCATACAGCTCCATGGGCTTCCAAACTGAACTGGTCTGGTCAAGTTCATGGGGGGGAGGGGAATTTTCAACCCACCACAAAGAGTCACCCTTAAACCACATCCTCAAGCACCACAGCCAAACCACCTTTAAACACATCCAAGGTTGGTGATTCCACCACCTCCCTGGGCAGCTCATTCCAGTGCCTGACCACTCCTGTTGGGAAAAAATTGTTTCCTACTGTCAGGCTAAACCTACCCAGTTGTAGCTTGAGGCCGTTCCCTCTTGTTCTATCACTAATTACCTGGGAGAAGAGACCAGCACCAACCTCTCCACAACCTCCTTTCAGGGAGTTGTAGAGAGCCATGAGGTCTCCCCTCAGCCTCCTCTTTTTCACACTAACCATCCCCAGCTCCTTCAGTTGCTCTTCATCAGATTTCTTCTCCAGGCCCTTCACAGCTTCCTTGCCCTCCTCTGCCCTGGCTCCAGCACCTCCACATCTCTCTTGGACTGAGGTGCCCCAAACTGGACACAACACTCAAGGTGTGGCCTCCCCAGAGCTGAGTGCCAGAGGACAATCCCCTCCCTGCTCCTGCTGTCACCAGCAGATCCAGTGCCATGAAGACTTCCCCATGGTCAAAACACCCCAAAGTTCTGTGGGTAGCACCAACCTCTAAGCCATGGTGAGTTCTAAACAATCCATTGGCCAGATGACAAACATAAGCTCGTACTGAAAACAAACTTTTTCTCTTTTCTTCAGCTCTGGTTGATGCTTCTGCTGGCTTTCCTGACCTTGGCTGCATTGCTTTGGTTGTCAGTGGTATTAACAACTTCTCTGCTCTCTTCTTGTGTCCAAAGGGGGTAAGGAGGGGAGCAGGGAGGGGAGGAGCTGTTGCACCTCCCCTGGTGTTTGCCCAGGGGGGTTCTTGTGCTGTTCATCAATTGTAAAGCCCTGTAAATGTTGTGGATCCTATGTATTTTGTGCATATTCCTTGCATTTCATTGTCAATTGGAGTTTTGCTTGTAAATACAGCTTCATGTGCTTCCAACTGAGCTGGTGTGGTCAGTTTCATGTTGGGGGAATTCTTAACCCACCACCCTAAGTTACCAAGTGGATGCAGGCCACACTGATAGCTCCAGCCATGTCACCAGCTGCAGCAGCAGCACTGCAGTGCCAGGAACAGCAGCCCCATGCCAGGTACCCCCAGCTGCAGATGAGCCTTTGCTGCCCCATGCAGGGTGCTGGCTCCTCTGCTGATGCTGTGCTGGGAGGCAGCTCAGCAGATGCCAGCTCTTCCCAGCTCAGGGCAGTGTTCTCCCTGTCTCCCCTTCAAGCCCCTTCCCTGCCATGCAGTGGGTGGTTCCCTCAGCCTGTGTCTGTGCACAAGGCCCTCTCCCTGAGCTTCTGCAAGCTCCCAGCTCACTCCTGCTCAGCCACTTGT
This sequence comes from Indicator indicator, assembly GCF_027791375.1. Classification (NCBI taxonomy): domain Eukaryota; kingdom Metazoa; phylum Chordata; class Aves; order Piciformes; family Indicatoridae; genus Indicator; species Indicator indicator. The sequence goes on from NC_072021.1 coordinate 1,103,166, forward strand.
GTCTACGTGCAGAATACACAACACTTGGTGCCACATTAGGAGACTATACAAAGAAAAGATGCTGAGGGAATATGGCAGTTGCAAAAGCCAGGAGGGAAAAAAAAAAATGCTAGGGGGTATAGGAAAGGAGGATCTGCCTGTGTGCTTAAGATGGATGCAAACAGGGCTGGGTCATTGCTTTGCATGCTCCTTGCTCTCTAACTCCTGGGTGGGATTTTTTTGCCACCTGTTGACACCCAGCTTTTCACAGACTCAGCATGATGGTCAGTCTGATTCACAAGATCCTAGGATGTTAGGGGTTGGGAGGGACCTCTGAAGATCATCAAGTTCACACCTCCCTGCCAGAGCAGGAGCATAGACCCCAGCACAGGTCACACAGGAATGCATCCAGATGGGTCTGGAAAGTCCCCAGAGAAGGAGACTCCACAACCTCTCTAGGCAGCCTGTTCCAGTGCTCTGTCACCCTCACAGTGCAGAAGTTCCTCCTCATGTTGAGGTGGAACCTCCTGTGCTGGAGTTTACATCTATTGCCCCTTGTCCTGTCACAGAACCTGTCCCTTCCCTCTTGACCCCCAGCCCTCAGCTATTTACAGACATTTATGAAGTCCACCTCTTGCAGGAACTACCTGGCAGGGAGAACACTTCAACTGCTGAGCACATCTCCCTGTTTTCAGTTCCTCTTGTCAGCACCAGAGGGGCTCCTGTGCCAAGGAAAGGGAAGGTCAACAAAGCTCTGGGGTTGGAATGTGCACAGCACATGGAGATCTTGAGCTGCCAGTCACTTAGAGAGGGAGGCTGGATGGAGATGGGCTGAGTGAAGGTGGAGTAAGTGCTGTGCTGAGGGGCTCCTAACACTGAAACTTCACTTAAAGCTTCCTCCATGAAGTGCAAACTTATCACAGCACCACAGAATCATGAGGATTGGGAAAAAACTCTAAGAACATTGAGTCCAGCCATCAGCCCAAACCCCCCAGGACCACTACACCATGCCCCATGGTGCCATGCTTGCATGTTTCTTGAACACCACCAGGGACAGTGACTCTACCACCTCCCTGGGCAGTCTGTTCCAATGCCTAAACGCTCCTGCAGCAAAGAAATTTTTCCTAATCTCCAACCTAAACCTCCCCTGGATCTGCTTCTGGCCATTACCTCTCATCCTGTCACTTCTTTATGTCTGAAATTCATACAAACTTGTGAGTTTCAGATGGGTCAGCTTTGCTGGTAGAGAGCTGGAGGGGCTTGAATCCCCATCCCTGGAGGTGTTGAACAGGCAGAGACATGGTGCTGAGGGATGTGGTTTAACAGGAGACTTGGTAGAGTTAGAAACTGGCTGGACTGGATGATCTGGCTCTGCTCCTGGGCCAGAACAATCCACTATCAATAGAGACTGGGGGAGGAGGTGATAAAAAGCAGCCCTGTGGAAAAGGACTTGAGGGTGCTGGTGGATGAGAAGCTGGACAGGAGCAGGCAGGGTGAGCTTGCAGCACAGAAGGCCAATGGCAGCCTGGGCTGCATCCAAAGCAGCATTGCCAGCAGAGCCAGAGAGGTGATTCTGACACTTTGCTCTGCTGTGGTGAGACCCCACCTGGAGTGCTGTGTGCAGGTCTGGAGCAAGGACATGGACCTGATGGAGAGGGTCCAGAGGAGGGCCACAAAAATGATCAGAGGGTTGGAGCAGCTCAGCTATGAGGACAGACTGAGGGAGCTGGGGGTGTTCAGTCTGGAGAAGAGGAAACTCAGGGGAGACCTAATAGCAGCCTGCCAGGACCTGAAGGGGGCTACAAGAAGGATAGATAGAGCCTAAAAATGCCTGCAGTGACAGGACAAGGGGCAATGGCTTCAAACTAGAGAAGAGCAGATTTAGATTGGATGTTAGGAACAGGTTCTGCACCACGAGGGTGCTGGAACACTGGAACAGGTTGCCCAGGGAGGTGGTTGGAGCCCCATCCCTGGAGATATTCAAGGTGAGGCTTGATGAGGCCCTGGGCAGTGGGGATGTCCCTGCTGACTGTGGGGAGGTCAGACTGGATGAGCTTTGGAGGCCCCTTCTGGCCTGGACCATTCTATGATCTTAAAGGACTTTTCCAGCCAATATAATTCTGTGATTCTATAAGAGATGACTAAAATGGTGAATATAAACAATAAAACTGTTTTGATCTCATCATAGTTTGTGGTCCAAATGAGTTAGGATTATATATATGAAAGATTTCTGCACATCTTTTTTCAGCATGCCTCTTGGTCTTCCTTTTAGTGGCAATCACATTAATGCTGGTGGTATTTTCACCACAGAAAAGGTGGAGGAATGCTTAAAGCATTTCTCAGACATTGGGCAAAACATGTCACTGAATTCTGAGGAGCATCCAGGCTGTGTCAAATTTTAACTGAATTTGCATATCAGCTTAGAAGAGTTTAGGTAGAACTCAGAAGAGTGAGCCAGCAGTGTGCTCAGATGGCCAAGAAGCCATGAAGAAAATGATCTCATATGTCTATTTCCATCACTATGTCTTCAATAGCATTCAGTGCTATGAGAAAAGGTTTTAAAGGTATGAGCCAGTGTGTGCCAGGTGACCAAGAAAGCTACCAGCAACCTCTCCTGGGTCAGGAATAGTGTGACCAGCAGGATCAGGGCAGTGATTGTCCTCCTGTACTCAGCACTGGTGAGGCCACACCTTGAATACTGGATTCAGTTTTGGGGCTCCTCACTGCAAGAAAGACATTGAGAGGCTGGAGTGTGTCCAGAGAAGGGCAACAACCTGGTGAAGGGTCTGGTGATCAGGGCTGGTGAGGAGGGGTGAGGGAACTGGGGTTGGTTAGCTCGGAGAAGAGGAGGCTGAGGGGAGACCTCATTGCTCTCTATAGCTCCCTGAAAGGAGGTGGCAGTGAGGTGGGGATTGGTCTTTTCTCCCTAGGATCAGGTGATAAAAGGAGAGGAAATGACCTGAAATTGTGCCAGGGGAGGTTTAGGTTGGAGATTAGGAAAAATTTCTTTGCTGCAAGAGTGGTCAGGGACTGGAAGAGGCTGCCCAGGGAGGTGGTGGAGTCAGTGTCCATGGAAGTGTTCAATTAAGGTGTGGCCATGGCACTTTGGGGCATGGTTTAATGACCACAGTGGTGCTGGGGGGATGGTTGGGCTGGATGATCTTAGAGGCCTTTTCCAAACAAAAAAATTCCATGATTCTGCAATTCTATTGTTGTGTGTCATCCCTTTCCCTGATTCTATGAGTGTAAGTCTTTAATTAGTGCCCTGTTTCTACTTAAGAAACCATAGTCACATTTTGTCTGCTATTCAGGGTGCTGTTCTCACATCATCTGTGTTTTAGCTCTTCTTCTGGAACTGTCCATTTGCAGAGCAGCCTCCCTCCTGCTGAAGAGCCCCTACATGTTTTTTAAAGCTTAGCAGCAGCAGTGCTGTTTTCTTTGGATCCTATGGTGCAGATCCATGGCTGTCTCAATACGTTCTGCTTTCCTGTCAGGGTAACATCTCCTCTTTTGGCTCCAGCTGTGTTCAGATCATCTTTTCACAGTGCCTCCATCCAAGCTGTGAAATCAGTTACAAACTGCCCTTTCCTAAGGTGTTTTTTTTTCTTTTTGTGCATGCCTCTTAAACTCTGGATGCACTCAGTCCACTGCTTCTGAACTGTGGTGATGGCCCTGCCTCCTACTTGTACTTTGCAACCCTTCTTAGGTTACAGCCTTTACATTTGCTTTGGAGCTAGGATGCCTGGAGTGCTTTGGGGCAGATGAAAGAGTTGTTGAGTTCCCCCACTCAAACTTTCCTAGGAAATCAGCATTTTATGGGGTGTGTGAAAGCAGTGATGTTGAAGATTTTTCTGTGTTTTCAGCACATGTTTTTTGGAAACAAGGTAAGAAATACAAAGTAATTTGGGGAGATCTTTGATGAAGCTCTAAGAAAAACAGCCTTAGATTGGATCTTTTTTTCTTTCTGGAAAGCTTTGCCCAAGATGATTTCTGCTTAGATAATGAGTTGGCTATATTGGTGTTATCAGGGGAAGTGATGACACAAAATGATAGAATTGCAGAATCAGAGAATTTTTTTTTTGTTTGGAAAAGGCCTCTAAGATCATCCAGTCCAATCATCAACCCAACACCACCATGGCCATTAAACCCTGTCCCAAAATGCCATGGCCACACATTTCTTGAACACTTCCAGGGACAGTGGCTTCATCAACTCCCTGGGTAGCCTGTTCCAGTTCCTGACCACTCTTGCAGCAAAGAAATTCTTCCTCTTATCCAACCTAACCCTCCCCTGGCACAAGTTTAGGCCATTTCCTCTTGTTTTATCACCTGATGTTAGGGAGAAGAGACCAACCCCCCCCTCACTTCAACCTCTGGTCTTGACTAGAAAGAACCTTTAGTCTCCTAATCTGTGGCTGTTTCTCTAAATCAGTATCTGAATCATACCCACACCTAGCCTTATTTTAGGGTTAGGCTCAAGGCTTCATCCAACCTGACCTTGAACACCTCCAAGGAGGTGACATTCACAACCTCCCTGGGCAACCTGTTCCAGTGTCTCACCACCCTCACTGTGGAGAATTTCATCCTAATCTCCAGTCTAAATCTGCCCTCCGCAATACTAAAGCCATTGCCCTTTGTCCTGTCACTACAAGCACTTGTCAAAAATCCCTTCCCAGCTTTCTTGCAGGCCCCCTTTAGGTACTGGAAGGCTTCTATAAGGTCTCCCTGGAGCCTTCTCTTCTCCAGGCTGAACAGCCCCAAATCTCTCATCCTGCCCCCATAGGGGAGGTTCTCCAGCCCTCTGATCATCTTTGAGGCCTCCTATGGACCCACTCCATAGCTCTGTGTCCCTCTTATGCTGGGGACACCAGAAGTGGAGGCAGTGCTGCTGGAGGGGTTTGAGCAGAGCAGAGGGGCAGAATCCCCTCCTTCATTCTGTTGATGCAGTCCAGGGAAAATGATCCCTATGACTGAGTCTAGTCTGCCAGCAAGGACAAAGAACACTCAGTAGCTGGGAACTGTAAGACTTTGAACATCTCACCCTTAGCTAACTCACCTAACTCCATCTCTTTCTGGCCTCCTCTGGACCCTCTCCAGCTGTTCCATGTCCTTCCTGTGTTGGGAGCACCAGAACTGGATGCAGAGCTCCAGATGGGGTCTTCCCCGAGCAGATCAGAGGGGCAGAATCCCCTCCCTGTGCTGCTGCTCACTCTGCTTTTGATGCAGCCCAGCATACGGTTGGCTTCTGGGCTGCAAGCAACCATTGCTGGCTCCTGGGGAGTTTGTCACCAACTGACACTGAGGTTTGTGAGCACTTCTGGCTGGCTGCTGTCTTCCAGAGAGACCTTCCTTTAGAGCTTTATATCTGCTTTGCTTACAGGTGGGGTGCTGCAGTGCATCTGGTGACCCGAATACTTCATCTGAAGAATTTGGTAGGATGACTGATTTAGGAAGGAGATCCCTCTTGCAACTGTCTGCTGAATTTTGTCTTTGATCAGGAGGAAACTCATGTGTGGATTTTGACACACAAGAAGTTTCAACACTAAGCTGCCTGAACCATAAACCTACAGGTGGTCTGAGGCATAACAAGAAGGTATATAGGAAGGGGAGAATAATTTCACAGAATCAGTGAATTAGAGTAGGTGAAGTCATGAAGGAAGACAACACCAACACAGCATTAGGACAAAGAGACAAAGTGCTGTATGCCAGCAGACACTCAGAGCAAGGTGGTATTGAAAGACATTCAGAGAAAGACATTCAAAGGCATTCAGAGACTTTGTGGTAGTTTTAGGCTATGCCTTTAAATATTTTTTCAGAACAGAAAGTAGTAAAATGTGGATAAATCACTACTGGGTGTGAAAAAGAACATAATGGTAATTCTAAACAATCCCATTGGAGAGATATCTACCATAAGATTTAGTTCCCCAAACAATCTCTCTCTCTTCTCACTTCTTGACTCTGGGAGAGAGTAATTTGTTTCTGCTTGACCTTAGCTGATTGTTTTTGACTGGTATTAACCTCTCTGCTTTGTCTCTTGTCCCTCGTGTACCGGGAGGTAGGGGAGGAGGCAGGGAAGGGAGAAGCTGCTACAGCTCCCCTGGTATTTGGACTGGGGGGGTCCTTGTGCTGTTCATTAATTGTAAATCCCTGTAAATACTGTAAATATTGTATATTTTGCATATATTCACTGCATTCCATTGCAGATTGTAATTTTGCTTGTAAATACAGCTTCCATTTGCTTCCAACTGAGCTGCTCTGGCAAAGTTAACGTTGAGGGGAAATTTTCAACCCACCACAGACCTTCAAACGTGGAGTCACCCAAACACATCCAGAGTCATTCAAAGACATGCAGAGAACGAGATGATGCTTGAGTGCATCCTAACTGCTATGTTGTATTCTGTCTTGAAGGCAGAAAGTCAGCACAAACTGCTTATTATCACGCTGGGATCCTGAAAGAACTCTCAGAAAGAGAGTGATGCATGCTTAGGAACAATGAGCAAATTGCACACTGCATGGAGAATCTGGCAGGAGAACAGACCTGCAGGAAGCAGTCTAAGGGACAGAGTGGACCACATGCTAATCATAATCTATCATAAGTGGCATGCAGATGGATGCAAAAAAAAAAAAAATAGTGAGAAAACAAAAACCTGAAAAGTACCTGCTGTGGTTTAAACTTTCCTGGAGTCCAAAAGCCCAAATGGAACAGATTTAGATTGCTTCCCTTCTCCCTTCTTTCCCCAGTAGGGGAAAGCAAATTAGGCAGGAGAAAAGAGAGGTAAAATCATGAAAGAAAGAGTCTGGAATCGATTTGGAAGTAAAAAAGGTAAGTTTAATAAAATATAAAAGGCATTTGAGTAAAAGGAAGGTTACAAAGGTATAAGGGAAAAGGGTAAATAAAATATATACAAAACCAGGCACAGCTGGCAGAAGATTCTCTGGATGCAGTGTGGATTCTCTTTAGATGCAGTCTTTAGGAGTCTGGAGCAGCATGGAACAGGCTCCTCCACATGGTCACAGCAGGAGCAAGATCTTGGGCAGGTGAGGGCAGGAGAAAAGAGAGGGACAGGAAAGGGCTTCCCTTAAAAAGGCTTTGTGGACAGGAAGTGGGAATGGAAGAGACTTTGACTGGGGGACCCTTCCCCCTGGGAGTGGGGACCAAATCTCTCTGCCTACCTGGGTCAGGTTTCTTTGTCCACCTGGGGGCTAGGTTCTCTTCAGCCCACCCCCTCCTGAGCTGGGTGTAACTTGGCACAGTACCTAAAGTGAGCCCTGAGACCTGCTTTGGACAGGAAAGCCCTGGCTGATGCATCCAGTTTGAGGGAAGACTCTTCAGTTGGACAGTCTGGTAGAGCCAAAAGAGGACACAAGAAGATGTGACGTGAGGCAGAAATTAAAGCCAAGGGTAGAAGACCCAGCAAGGGGACATGATTAAAGCCTTGCAACACTAGCAAAGAGGTGAACCCCCTGCTCTGCAGAGTGGCAGTGAAGAGGTTGCAAGCTAAATTGCAGGAAAAAACCCTAGTCATTAGAAAGCACTTTCTAACATTGAGGTTAGCCAGGCTCTGGAAAAGATTCTCTGGGGAGATTGTGAAATACATCATTGGAGGCCTTTTCCAAAAGAACAAAATATTCCATTGACAGGCAGAGGCTGCTGAAGTCTTCCCCAGCTTCAATGATTCTGTGCCACCACCACTTGTGTCCTTTCTGCCTCACAGATCACAGAATTGTCAGGGTTGCAAGGGACCTCAAGGATCATCCAGTTCCAACCCCCCTGCCATGGGCAGGGACACCTCACACCACAGCAGGTTGCTCACAGCCACATCCAGCCTGGTTGTAAAAACCTCCAGGGATGAGGCTTCCACCACCTCCCTGGGCAACCTGTGCCAGTGTCTCACCAGGGTCTCATGGGGAAGAACTTCTTCCTAACATCCAATCTGAATCTCCCCATTTCTAGTTTTGCTCCTGACTCACCACCTGACAGCCTAAAATGCAGTGTAGCCTATAAAATAATCTGCCATGGAAGATGAAATGAGCAGACATTTAGTTATCTGTTGACTGTTGAAGTTGGAGATATGAAGATACTTTTATTCTAAAACTCCTTCCCTTTTGACATCAGGTGTTTAAAGGATGATATCTGTCAAGGGTTAGGGCTGGGCTGGCCACTAAACAAGTGACAGATGCTGTCTATGAACGCCTTAGGGAATAAGGGAGAGAGGCTGATGGCCTGGCAAAGTAAAATAGCTTTATGGAAATGAGAGCAATCAAATGAAATGTACAGAAATAGATACAAACCAATTTCACCTCGAAAACCTGATGGCAACTGCTCACTGTCAGCACTGACACTGTGGGCAGGCACAGGGGAAGTCTTAGACTGGACTCAGCAGCAGATGGGTACCAAACTCAGGAGCTGGATTCTGGAACAGGATTCAGAAACTCATGGATAGTGGTGGGATTAGAGCCCATGACTCAGAAACAAGAGGAGAGCAAAAATCACAGTCATAGAATCACAGTACATTAGAAGTTGGAAGGAACCTCCAGAGATCATCCAGTCCAACCCCTCTGCCAGAGCACGATCACCCAGGGCAGTCTGCACAGGAATGCATCCAGGTGGGGTTGGAAAGTCTCCAGAGAAGGAGACTCCACGACCTCTCTGGGCAGCCTGCTCCAGGGCTCTGTCACCCTCACTACAAAGAAGTTTCTCCTCATGTTGAGCTGAAACCTTCTCTGTTCAAGTTCGTGTCCATTGCTCCTTGTCTTATTCCTGTGCACCACTGAAAAGAGCCTGGCCCCCTCCACTTGACACCCACCCCTCAGCTATTGAGAGACATTGATCAGATCCCCTCTCAGTCTTCTCTTCTCCAGACTAAACAGCCCCAGGGCTCTCAGTCTCTCTTCACAGGGGAGATGCTCAAGCCCCCAGCTAAAGCTATTTGTCCTTCCTCCTAATGATTTCATACTCCTTAAGCTGCCTGTGATTTGTATCTTGGCTCCTTTTTGTCACTTTGGGTGATTTGTACTGCCATGGAGAATATCAGAGCTCTGTTTGAACCTCTATAAATAGATGGGGGGAGGAGGGGAGTGGGGGGGGGGGGAGAGACCTCAGTGCCCTCTGCAGCTCCCTGAAAGGAGGTGGCCATGAGGTGGGGGTTGGTCTCTTCTCCCTAGTATGAGCTGATAGGAGAGGAAATGGCCTGAATGGCCCTTGGGCAGCTTAGTTTGGAGAGGAGAAGACTGAGAGGGGATTTAGTAAATGTTTAGAAATATCTGAGCACTGAGGGTCAAGAGGGAGGGACAGGCTCTGCTCAGTTGTGCTCTGTGGTAGGACAAGGGACAATGGATGGAAACTACAGCACAGGAGGTTCCACCTCAACTTCTTCACTGTGAGGGTCCCAGAGCAGGCTGTCCAGAGAGGTTGTGGAGTCTCCTTCTCTGGAGCTTTTCCAGCCCTGTCTGGATGTGTTCCTGTGTGACCTGTGCTGGATTCTATGGTCCTGCTCTGGCAGGGGGGTTAGACTGGAAGATCTCCAGAGGTGCCTTCCAACCCCTAACATCCTGGGATCCTGGGATTCTCAATTTAATTCATTTTAAATGGGCAATTTCTCCTGGGTTTGTGCCACATGAAAAAGGTGATGCAGCACTTGAAACACACTTTCAGCAAACCTTTAAGGCACAGGCTAAAAAGACTGAAGCACAACCAATTCCAATAAGCCAAAACCATCCCAAAACCTTTGCTATACAAAAATGAAGAAGAAGGTATGTGGAGTTGAGGCTTTTTTTTTTTTCCCTCTTGGTTCAAACAGTCAAATCTATTTTCATCCCACTCTCACCATAGTACACTTTGGCTTTGTGTCCTGTGAAACAATAGAAGTGGTGATATGTTGAAGGAGAAACTATAAGGTGAGAAAGTAAAGTCTGTTTTCTGAATTTATGTGTCCTTTTGGGCTGGGATTTTTTGTTGTAATTTGCTATCCAAATACTCTAATCAAAACCTTCTTTCTGCATTCAAAGCAAGCCAATAGGTTGGGTTGGAAATAATGAAAGCACACTCCAGGAAGTTGTGTGAGGATCAAATGTTAAATGAGAACTTTTAGCCGTGAATAAGTTTTTGTGTCTTTTTATTATTATTATTATTATTATTATTATTATTATTATTATTATTATTATTATTATTATTATTTTATATAGGAATTTGAGAAAATGTGAGAGACATGAACATTTTTAACCTAAATGAAAAAATCTTTTATACCACAGACCTCTGCTTTTTAAAAAAGGGAAATTCAACACGACTGCAAATCATAGAACCATAGAAAGGTCTGGGTTGGAAGGGACCTCCAAAGCTCATTCAGCCCAACCCTCCTGCAGTGAGCAGGGACATCCTCAACTAGATCAGGTTGCCCAGAGCCTTGTGAAGCCTGACCTTAAATATCTCCAGGGATCAACATCCCTGGATCAACTACAGAATCATAGAACCACAGAATGTTAGGGGCTGGAAGGGACCTCCAGAGATCACCCAGTCCAACCCCCCTGTCAGAGCAGGGTCTCCCAGGGCAGGTCACACAGAAACACATCCAGGTGGGTTTGGAATATTTCCAGAGAAGGAGACTCCACAACCCCCCTGGGCAGCCTGTTCCAGGGCTCTGTCACCCTCACAGGGAAAAAAATTCTTCCTCCTCTTTCCATGGAACTTCCTATGCCTCAACTTCCACCATTGTCCCTTGTGCTGTCATTGGGCATCACCCAGCAGAGCCTGACTCCAGCCTCTTGGCACTCCCCCTGCAGATCTTTATCAACAGCAATGAGGTCACCTCTCAGGCTCCTCCTCTCCAAGCTGCAGAGCCCTCAGCTCCCTCAGGCTCTCCTCATAAGGAAGATCTTCCACTGGCTTCATCATCTTTGTGGCTCTGTGCTGGACTCTTTCAAGCAGTTCCCCGAGGTCCTTCTTGAACTGAGGGGCCGAAACCTCTCTGAGCAACCTGTTCCAGTGTTCCAGCATCCTCATGGTGCAGAATTTGTTCCTAACATCCAATCTAAACCTGCTCTGCTCTAGTTTGAAGCCTTGTCCCTCATCCTGTCCCTGCAGGCCTTTGCAAACAGTCTCTGTCCATCCTTCCTGTAGCCCCCTTCAGGTACTGGCAGGCTGCTATTAGGTCTGCCCAGAACCTTCTCTTCTCCAGGCTGAACACCCCCAGCTCCCTCAGCCTGTCCTTGTAATGAAAGCTGAGGAGCAGTTTGAGACTTTGTCCCTGGTTTCACAGACCTGTCCCTCTGACAGAATTCTGCAGTCACTCTTCTAACTGTAAAGCTTTGACACTGCTGGGAGCTCTCTGCTACTTTTTGTTTGAGAAGTCATCCCTTGATGATAGCTTCAATGACATCAGACATCTGAAATCCAGACCTATCCCACATTAGTGCTCTGGTCTCTTTGCAGGATGGTTTCATTTGCTTTGAGTGAAGACAACAGTTCTCTGAAGACCAGGGCACATCAACTGGAAGAGAAGCTTATGACAGCTACAGCCCTCAAATTAGCATCCTCTCTGTGACAGGGAAGAACTGGCACAGGACAAGAAAAGACTAACCAGAGAATCACAGAGTCATTTGGGTTGGAAAAGACCTCCAAGATCATTGAGTCCAACCATTATCCCACTCTACCAAGTCTGCTGCTTTATCACTCTGGATCTCACATAAGCCTGTGCCATGGCAGATGGAGTGTAGGCACAGAGAATCATTTGGGTCTGAAAAGACCTTTAGGGTCATCACATACAACCATTCTCTATCTCTACCAAGGCTCCTGCTAACCCATAGCCCTCAGCACCACATCTATGCCTCTTTGAAACACTTCCAGGAATGGGGATTCAGCCACCTCCCTGGGCAAGCTGTTAAGCCACAAGAAGGTTTTTTCAGAGACTTCTCTTCTCCAGACTGAACAACCCCAGCTCTCTCAGTCTGTCTGCATTGCCCCAGTGCTATCTGTTCTACCCTATTCTGCAGCAGCACTGTCCTGGGTTAAGCCAGACCAGAACTGACTGGTCAGTGCTGTCCCTTCCCAGCTCAGTCTCTGCACTTTCTGCAGCTCAGGGCAGGTTTGCACAGCCAGGGGCTGCTGCTACCAGTGAGAACCTGATGGGAGAGCTCCTGCCAAGGGCTGGGCTGCAGACCAAAGGCACTGCCACAGCTTGTGTGCCACCTTGGGCTGCAGAGGAAAAGGCCACAGCTGTGGGGAGCAGCAGACGGTTCTGGTGACCCTAAACTGACCAACAAGGGATTGCAGCCCGTGGACCTCATGTTTGGTGTAAAGCTGAGGGGTCACCAGTCTCAAGCATTGGCTGGTGTCCAAGGAGGACTCTGTCCCCAGTTCTGTCCCATGAGTTCCTGGATCCACTTCCAGAATCCAGCTACTGAATCTGGTTCCTACCTGCTGCTGAGTCCAGTCTGGGCCTTTCCCAGTGCCTGTCCCCAGCAGCAGTGGTGACAATGGTGACATCCTTGCCATCAGGGGGATGAAGTTTGATAGTGGGTTTGCATATATTTCATTTTATTGATATTATTTTCATTGAAGCTGGTTCAACTTCTTTCCCACCCCATCAGTCTCTCTCCCTTGCTCCCTTTCTCTTCCCTTCAGGAATCAGAGGGGTTCATAAAGAGCATCTGGAACTCATTTAGTGACCTGCCCATACCTAATCCTTGACAAAGAGTTCCAGCCAGTTCTGCACCATATAGAAGGTCTACAGGGATTTCTTCAGAGGCAATAAGCTGGATGACTTCCAGAAAATCCCTTTGCCAGAATTAGTGATGCAGTACAATTTTACCCTTGCTGCACAGGTAAATTTATCAGCGGAGTAGCTTTTGCTGGCTTTGCTGCACTGTATGTAAAGGAAGCAGCACCAGGAGCCTGGTGCTTCTGGCTCAATGGTCAATGAACCACTGTGAAGAGGAAGAGGAGGCTTACTCCTGACTTCTAAACTTTGGGAAAGGGTGGTGGCATCAGTGGAGCTGCAACAGCCAAATAATGCAAAGAAGAAATCAGTTCAGCACATTGAGAGAGGTTCTTCTCACTCTCTACTCTGCCCTGATGAGGCCACGTCTGGAATATTGTGTCCAGTTCTGGGCCCCTCACTTCAAGAAGGACCTCAGGGAACTTCTTGAGAGAGTCCAGCACAGAGCCACAAAGATGATGAAGCCAGTGGAAGATCTTCCTTATGAGGAGAGCCTGAGGGAGCTGAGGGCTCTGTAGCTTGGAGAGGAGGAGCCTGAGAGGTGACCTCATTGCTGTTGATAAAGATGTGCAGGGTGAGTGCCAAGAGGCTGGAGCCAGGCTCTGCTGGGTGATGCCCAATGCCAGCACAAGGGACAGTGGTGGAAGTTGAGGCAGAGGAAGTTCCATGGAAAGAGAAGGAAAAAAATTTCCCTGTGAGGGTGAGAGAACCCTGGAACAGGCTGCCCAAGGGGGTCTGTGGAGTCTCCTCTGGAGATATGCAAGACCTGTCTTGACGAGTTCCTGTGTGATCTGCTCTAGGTGATGCTGCTCTGGCAGGGGGGTTGGACTGGATGATCTCTGGAGGTCCCTTCCAGCCCCTAACATTCTGTGATTCTGTGATCAAAATCCAAACTGGGACTTAAGAGATTCTTACCAAGGGGAAAATGGGTGAAAGAACCTCCCTTGATCTGCTGGTCACCCACTTCTTCATTCACTTAGTATTGTTCATGTGCTAATTGGGCACCAAGTGTCCTAAAGCTTTGTCATACACAAGAAAAATGCAGAAAGTAATTAATTCAATAAAAAAGTAATTCTGATGTGGGGCTTAACAGAAGACCTAGCTGCTTATTTAAAAAACTTTTCATGTCTAAGATGTCAACGAGGCAAATTCTAGGAAAAAGGAAGATCATGGATCAGGATCCCCATGGAGGAGGCGTTGAGGAACATGGATCTTGACCAGTAAGTCAAAGAGCTGTAGACCTAGCCCCATGGCAAATTCAGTGTCCAGATTAAGTGGCATTCGAGTTTTACCTTGCACTGAGCTGGAGCAGCAAGTCCAAGGCAAAGAAGATCTTGCCTACCCCATTTCTTTCTGTACATGCTGCCCACAGCAGGGCAATGCATGGTCTAACCCTGCTGTCTTCTGGCAGCATCTCCCAGACACCTTCAAGGAGCCTGCAAAGCTGATGGAGATGCAAGGTCAAAGCCTCAGTTGCTGCTCACACCAGTGGATATATCTCCTGGGTGCCTACAGAAAAGAGAAGCTGGAACAGGTTGCACAGGGAATTGGTGGAAGCCTCATCCCTGGAGGTTTTAACAGCCAGGCTGTCTGTCGCTCTGAGCAACCTGATCTGGTGTGAGGTGTCCCTACCCATGGCAGGGGGTTGGAACTGTATGATCCTTGAGGTCTCTTCCAACCCTGACAATTCTATGATTCTATGAAATTCAAGAACGTCAGTTCCTGCTGTTTGCTAAGAGACAACATCTGGCAGCCCTTCCAGCAGACACAGCAGCTGAAACAGAGCAGTGGAAACATTCCCTTTGTCCAGCATCTCTCAAAAAACCTGAAAGCAGCTTGAGAAATGTTTGAAATCAGCTTGACAGCAATGATGCTGTGGCTCACAGCAGTCTGCTGCCACATCCCTCCAGCAGCAGATGACAGAAATGCTAGCTGAACCCCTGCAGGAAACCTGAGCAGCTGTATTTTTAGCAGAGTGCTGGCAGAAGCCAGGATTATGTAAGTTTTAAACCAAAGAATGTTTGCCTTCCTGAACTGCAGCTCACAAATGTAATTACAGGATCTCAGGATGTTAGGGGTTGGAAGGGACCTCCAGAGATCATCCAGTCCAACCCCCTGCCAGAGCAGGACCAAAGAATCCAGTGCAGGTCACACAGGAACACATCCAGGCAGGGCTTGAAAGTCTCCAGAGAAAGAGACTCCACAACCTCGCTGGGCAGCCTGCTCCAGGGCTCTGGGAGCCTCACAGTCAAGAAGTTCCTCCTCATGTTGAGGTGGAACCTCCTGTGCTGGAGTTTCCATCCATTGCCCCTTGTCCTTTCCCAGGGTACAACTGAGCAGAGGCTGTCCCTGTCCCTTCCTTCCTGACCCCCAGCCCTCAGCTATTGATAGACATTGATCAGATTCCCTCTCAGTCTTCTCCTCTCCACACTAAACAGCCCCAGGGCTCTCAGCCTCTCCTCACCAGGCAGTGTTCCACTCCCTTCAGCATCCTTGGAGCCCTCCCTTGGACTCTCTCCAGCAGATCCCTGTCCCTCCTGAACTGGGGAGCCCAGAGCTGGATGCAATATTCCAGGTGAGGTCTCAGCAGGGCAGAGGAGAGAGGGAGGAGAACCTCCCTGGACCTGCTGGCCACACTCCTCTCAATGCAGCCCAGGCTCCCATTGGCCTTCTTGGCCACCAGGGCACATTGCTGTCCCATGCAGAACTTGTTGTCCACCAGCACTCCCAGGTCCTTCTCCTTGGGGCTGCTCTCCAGCAGATCCCCTCCCAGCCTGTCCTGCTGCAGTTTATTCTTCCTTCCCAGATGAAGGGCTCTGCACATTTTAGCTGCCCCAAATGAAGCTGGCTTTGCAATAGAGAACTAGAGCAGTGTCCAGTTTGGAAGATGTGATCTTTCAGTTCACAGGGGCCATATTTTGTGTTTTTATCAGCTATGAGATACTACAAAAATTCTCCAAAATGCACAATATTCCTTATCATGACTTAAATCTGTGCTTTGCTCCTCTGTAGCTGCTGGCTGAAAGCAGGGAGGTGATCTAGCCTCCCAGCAAATCCTGGCTCCAGTTCTGGTATCCCCAGCATAAGAAGGGCACATAGCTGTTGGAGAGTCCACAGGGGGCCACAGAGATGATCCCAGGGCTATGAGGACAGGCTGAGGAAGTTGGGGTTGTTCAGCCTGGTGAAGAGAAGACTCCCAGAGGACCTTAGAGCTGCCTTCCAATAGCTGAAGGGATCCTACAGGAAGGCTGCAGAGGGACTTTTCCTGAGGGTGTATGGGAATGGTTTGAAGCTGGGGGAGAGCAGGGTTAGACTGCAGCTGAGGAAGAAGTTCTTCAGTGTGAGGGTGGTGAGACTCTGGAATAGGTTGTGGATGCCCCCTCCCTGGAGGTGTTTGTGGACAGATTTGGTGAGGCTTTGGACAACCAAGTGTAGTTCAGAGTGGGGTTGGAGTAGATCATCTCTGAGGTCCTTTCCAACCCTGGCCATTCTATGATTCCATGATGCAGTGCAACTGTAAAGCCCCTTGATACCTGCTAACTGACTGGTGTAAGTCAGGTTAGCAGGAGTGCAAAGATGGGTTAAGGTACAGAAATGTTAAGTGATGGAAAGAACAGCAAGCAGTGCAGGGACAGCAAGGACTGTGTGCTGCTTCCCTGCCTCTCTTGTAGTTCTTCCTGACCCTTGGTCTGCTCTGACCATGCTAACTGTAGTGTCTAGGATTGCCACTTACAGCCTGGGGGTTACTACCTGCTGCAGTTCATAGAGGTGGTTCACTAACCCAGAGTTTAGACTTCCTGCTCTTGAGCTTCAACACAGACCACCTGATGTTCTGAGTTTCACTAAGAGGTGAAACCCCACAATCTATAGCTACACTCTTTGCTATTTGAAGAAAATAAGACAAAATTAAACAAAAGCAAAAAACAACCCAGCCCAAACCTCTCTCAGAGCTTACACCATTCCTGCCAAGGATTTCTAGAGTCATAGAATGGTCTGGGTTGGAAGGGACTTCCAAAGCTCACCCAGTCCAACCTCCCTGCAGTCAGCAGGGACATCAAGTTGCCCAGAGCCTTGTCAAGCCTCACCTTGAATATCTCCAGGGATGGGACCCCAACCACCTCCATGGACAACCTGTTCCAATGTTCCAGCACCCTCATGATGCAGAACTTGTTCTGATATCCAATCTAAATCTGCTCTGCTCTCGTTTCAAACCAGTTCCCCTTGTCCTGTCACTGCAGGCCTTTGCAAACAGTCCCTGTGCAGCCTTCCTGTAGCCCCCTTCAGGTACTGGCAGGCTGCTGTAAGGTCGCCCTGGAGCCTTCTCTTCTCCAGGCTGAACACCTCCAGCTCCCTCAGCCTGTCCTCCTAGCAGAGGTGCTCCAACGCCCTTGATCATTCACCCACCCCAGAGTCTTTACCAAGTGGTGCCAAAAGCCTGTAAGGCTCTCACCAAGCATGTCCTCATCTAATCTGATACAACACGAACCCCCAGGTTTATTTCTGCTAAGCCAGCAAACATTGCAAGGCAGAGCTCTCTGTAAGGTACTGCCTCCTTTGTTCTCTACCCTTAAGCTGTGGCTTTCTGTAAAAGGTAGAGCTGCACTCTCAAAACTCACTTAGCTCTTCCTGACAGTTGTTTGGACATGTGGCAGCGAGCCCATGGAATTCTCTTTTGCTTTTAGATTTCAGTGTTTTAGGGGAAATGCTTTTCTGACTCTGCTGCCATCTTTAGACTGCCCATTTTTAACTCCAAACATTTTGCTTCAGGATGAATTAGATTTGTCATTTCCACAGACATGTTTTACTTCATCTCATGCCATGGCATTGCCACGCTTGGAAGAGTCCTGTGAGGTCATCCTCTCCAACCATTCCCTAACTCTGCCAAGGCTGGGGTTAAACCATGGCCCTCAGCACCACACCTCTGCCTCTTTGAACGTCCTCTCGAGATGGTGACTCCACCACCACCCTGGGAAGCCTGTTCCAGTGGTTGAGAACCATTTCAGTCAAGAAGTTTCCTCTAGTATCCAGCATAAGCCTCCCCTGGGGTAACTTGAGGCCATTTATTCTCCTCCTATCACTTGCTACTAGGGAGAAGAGACCAATCCCCACCTGGCTCCAGCCTCCTTTCATGGAGTCATAGGGGGCAGTGAGCTCTCCCCTCAGCCTCCTATCTCCAGACTAAACACCCCCAGGGTCCCTCAGCTGCTCCTCACCAGCCCTGTTCTCCAGACCCTTTCCCAGCTTTGTTGCTTTTGTCTGGACACACTCCAACACCTCAGTCTCTTTCTTGGAGTGAGGGTCCCCAAGAATGAACTCAGTATGGAAGGTGCTGAGTACAGGACAATCACTTCCCTGATCCCACTGGTCACACTGTTCCTGACACAGACCCACTCCAGCACCTCAATCTCTTTCTTGGAGTAAGAGCCCCAAAACATGGACTTCTACAGTAACTCTGCAGCAAACTGGAGAGAAATAAACCAGGTAAACCACAAGGTGGCTGGACTGGGGTGCCAAAAGGTTGTGATGGTAAATGGTATGTGAATTCCACCAGGAAATTCATTACCCAGTGACTTTCCTTAGGTGTTGATGCTGGGACTCACACTATTTGATATCTTCATTAATGATCAATGGGGTGCACCTTCAGCAGGTTTGTGGAGACTCCAAGTTGGGAAGGTGCTGGAGGTTCCAAGCCTGGAAGTCCTTCAAGTCAGTTTGGATGGCACCTTGAGAAACCTGGTCTGCTAGGAGGTGTCCCTGTTCCTGGATGATCTTTAAACTGGCCATCAGGTCGAAAGAGGGAATTCTTCCCCTCTGCACTGCTCTGGTGAAACCCCACCTGGAGCGCTGTGTCCAGTTCTGGAGCCCCTAGTACATCTGGAGGTGCTGGAAGGTGTCCAGAGAAGGGCCAGGAGGATGAGCAGAGGGCTGGAGCTGCTCTGCTCTGGAGACAGACTGAGAGAGTTGGGGTTGTGCAGTCTGGAAAAGAGAAGGCTCCCAGGAGACCTTCTTGTGGCCTTCCAGTATCTGCAGGGGGCTCCAAGAAAGCTGGGGAGGGACTTTTGAGGGTGTCAGGGAGTGATAGGACTGGGGGGAATGGAGCCAAGCTAGAGGAGGAGAGATTCAGATTGGATGTTAGGAAGAAATTCTTCCCCATGAGGGTGGTGAGACACTGGAACAGGTTGCCCAGGGAGGTGGTGGAAGCCTCATCCCTGGAGGTTTTTGCAGCAAGGCTGGATGTGGCTGTGAGCAACCTGCTGTAGTGTGAGGTGTCCCTGCCCATGGCAGGGGGGTTGGAACTGGATGATCCTTGAGGTCCCTTCCAACCCTGGCACATCTATGATTCTATGATAAGTCCCTGATGTGTATTGTGTGTATTTGGCTGGTAAAAGGTGAAGGAGGAGGTGGAGGTCCCCTTCACCAGACCCCCGTAAGAACACATGGAATACACAGCAAGATTTCCTGGGAACAATACCTGCACACATACCTAAAAAACCCTGTGACTAAAAAACTGTGTAGAAGACCTGAGCGACGCCTGCTCAGGAGGAGAAAATAGAAAGAGAGAAAAGGACTGAGAGACAAAGCCATCATCATGAACATCCAGCCTGGAAGCAGTCCAGAAACCCTCTCTCTACCACCTAGTGCAAAGCTGTGCCAAAAATTTTGCCTGCTGTAAGAGGAAAAGAACTCCTTGAACAGAGAAAAGAGGTTGTTCAGAGAATGACTTGGACTTTGAGATCTCTTCCTCCCCTCCTCCAGGGCAGACAGCGCAAGCCAACAAGGATGCAACACCATCCTTCCATAGACCCAAATGGTCCTGGGGAGGGTGGTATTATAGAATCACAGAATTGTCAGGGTTGGAAGGGACCTCAAAGATCATCCAGTTCCAACCACCCTGCCATGGGCAGGGACACCTCACACTACATCAGGTTGCTCACAGCCACATCCAGCCTGGCTGCAAAAACCTCCAGGGATGAGGCTTCCACCACCTCCCTGGGCAACCTCTGCCAGTGTCTCACCACCCTCATGGGGAAGAATTTCTTCCTAACATCCAATCTGAATCTCCCCACTTCTAGTTTTGGTCCATTCCCCCCAGTCCTATCCCTACCTGACAGCCTAAAATGCCTTTCCTGCCCTCTCTCTCTCTCCCTCCATTTCCCCCTCTCTCTCCCTTCTTCTCTTCCATCCACTTTATTGTGTTAAGAAATAGCCTGGCTCTTGGTATTTTGGCCTCATTTGTGCCTTGAATTTCATAACACAGGAGTGTTCAAAAAGAACTGAATCTCTCTTCTGCCTCCAGTCTGAGACGCAAGGACTGGAATAGGCTGCCCAGGGAAGTGCTTGAATCTCCATCCCTGGATGTATGTAAAAGCCATCTGGATATGATGCTGAAGGAGATGGTGTAGTAGTGGCCCTGGTAGTGTTAGACAATGGTTGGACTTGATAGTTCCTGGTAGTATTAGGCAATGGTTGGACTTGATAGTTTTGAAGGTCTTTTCCAAGATGGTGATTGATTCTGTGATCCTGTGAGAGTGACCTTGTAGGGTGTAGCAGCTAACACAAATGAAGGTGTCCCAGTTCTTGTGCAGGGTAAAGGTTACTCACTCCCCACACAAGCCTAGCAAGTGAGCTGGACCTGCTTTACTTACCACTTTATGCTGAGGCAGGTAGAAATTACTTGGAGAGAAAGTGTCCAGGTCTAATTTCATAACTGTCTCAAAAAGGATATTAGGAACAAGCAGAGGATCTACCAAAATAGGGATAAAAGGAGTGGTAAGCCAAGAAACCTTGTCTTAAAGGTCAGGAGGGATAAAATAGACTTGCCAAAAGCCAAGCTGTGTTAGCACTTGTAAGAGATATTCACACAAGCAGAAGAGGCTCCTTCCAATGCAGGAATAAAGAAAGAAATTGATGCTTGTGCACTGTGCTAAGAGGCAAGGTTGGAAGCAAATGAATTACGTTCCAAGACACTAAGTTAATTATTTGCTTCAGCTGAGATAGAAAGAAAATGAAGTGCTTAAAATAATCCAGTTGCAAGGCCTGCAGAATATCTGTTTCATGAAGTCTCTAAAAGAGTCATATGAAACCCTAGATGGAATAACAGAAATGGCTAATAAATATGTCAGCAAGGATTTAGCACAATGGAGCTAGGAAACAGCAAAGGGGGCTCCTGAGCTAGGAAGAAAGAAAATGATCTGGTACTTCTATTTCCATTACTGTGTCTTCAATAGCACTCAATGATATGAGAAGAGACTGGGAATGTATGAACCAGTGTGTGCCCAGGTGGCCAAGAACACCACCAGCATCCTGGTCTGGATCAGGAACAGTGTGGCCAGCAGGACCAGGGAAGAGATTATCCTCCTGTATTCAGCCCTGAGGAGGCCACATCTTGAATGTTTGGCTCAGTTGTGGGCTCCTCACTGCAAGAAAGATATCGAGGGGCTGGAGCAGGTTCCGGAGAAGGGCAACAACCAGGGGAAGGGTCTGGAGAACAGGGCTGGGGAGGAGCAGCTGAGGGACCTGGGGGTGTTCAGTCTGGAGAAGAGGAGGCTGAGGGGAGACCTCATTGCTCTCTACAGCTCCCTGAAAGGAGGCTGGAGAGCGTTGGATGTTGGTCTCTTCTCCCTAGTAACAAATGATAGAACAGAGCCTCTACCTGAAGGGGACATAAAAGCGAGCTGGGAAGGGACATTTTACAAGGGCTTGTAGTGACAGGAGGAGGGGCAATGGCTGTGAGCTGGAAGAGGGGAGACTGAGACTGGAGATCAGGAAGAAATTATTTGCAGTGAGGCTGGGGAGACACCGGAACAGGCTGCCCAGGGAGGTGGTGGATGTCCCCTCCCTGAAGGTGTTCAAGGCCAGGTTGGATGAGGCCTTGAGCAACCTGGGCTGGTGGGAGGTGTCCCTGCCCATGGCAGAGAGGTTGAACTGGATGAGCTTTAAGGTCCCTTCCAACTGAAGCTATTCTACAAATCTATGAGTCTATGAAAGGGCCTCAAATTCTACCAGGAGAGGTTTAGGTTGGATATGAGAAGAAAGTTCATGACTTAAAGGTTTCTCATCCACTGACAGGCTGCCCAGGGAGGTGGTTGAATCCTCATCCCTGGAGGTGTGTCAAAGAGGCAGAGATGTGGTGCTGAGGGCCATGGTTTAGCCTTAGCCTTGGTAGAGTTAGAGAATGGTTGGACTGGAGGATCTTGGAGGTCTTTTCCAAACAAAATGATTCTATGGTTCTGTGATGGTGCAAGTAAACCGGGCTTGAGGTGATACACAACCTGCATTTACCACATCTGGATTATGCCAAACCAAATAAATAGGTGAAAAAACAGAAATTCTATGTAAAGGAAAGGATGTAAAGATAGTCTACCTGTGAAAAAAATAAATATTAATATAGCAGTACAGAGGAAATTAGAGGCAAAACTAGAGAGTGTGGTGATTAGAAGAGGAGCTACCAGCATATAATAACAGGATGTTAGGGGTTGAAAAGGACCTCTAGAGATCTTCGAGTCCAACCCCCCCTGCCAGGGCAGGACCATAGAATCCAGCACAGGTCACACAGGAACACATCCAGACAGGGATGGAAAGGCTCCAGAGAAGGAGACTCCACAACCTCTCTGGGTAGCCTGCTCCAGGGCTCTGGAACCCTCACAGTGAAGAAGTTCCTCCTCAGGTTGAGGTGGAACCTCCTGTGCTGTAGTTTCCATTCACTGCCCCTTGTCCTATCCCAGGGTACAAGTGAGCAGAGGCTGTCCCTGTCCCTTCCTTCCTGACCCCCAGCCCTCAGCTATTGATAGACATTGATCAGATCCCCTCTCAGTCTTCTCCTCTCCACACTAAACAGCCCCAGGGCTCTCAGCCTCTCCTCCCCAGGCAATGCTCCAAACCCTTCAGCATCCTTGGAGCCCTCCGTTGGACTTTCTCCAGAAGATCCCTGTCCCTCTTGAACTGGGGAGCCCAGAGCTGGATGCAATATTCCAGGTGAGGGGTGGTTGTTTTATTCCTGCACTTCTTTATGCACTTCAGGACAGTGACTGTGTATTTTTCTTATCTTTCTTGAGAGAATAACCTTTCTTTTTTTTTTTTTTTTTTTTTTTTTTTTCCTGAGGAGTATGTTAAGATTTAATCCACTTGGTCTGACAGGTTCCTGAGAGCTGCACAAACTGAGGTCCCATAAATTTCATTTCAGAGACAACCTAGAAAAAAAAAAGAGATAAAGATGAGAACTGTTAATATGATTAAGATGTTGGCCTGGGCTCCCAACAGGCCAGGGATGAAATATTTCGCAATATTTCAACGTTTTCACGGGACTTTTACAAGAGTCCTGATCTTTGCATGTTGAAGGTCTTCATCTGCAAAAGAGGAGCCAAGCCCTGAGTTCTCCCATCCTTCAGGTTGCAGTCAGAGTGTGGCAAAGAGAAGCTTCTCCCTGCTGCCCAGCACAGCAGTGTGTGTTGGAGCACAAGGTACTCTTGCTCCTGCTGCTCTGCTTTCTGTGACTGGCAGCCTGTTGCAGAAGAGGCAATTGGAGAGTCAAGTACCTGTGGTTTCTCTTGGCTTGTGTTTGCTTATCTTCATCTGGGCAGGGTCACTGTGTAAGGGTTGTGCCATACTCTGCCACAGGAACGACCACACAGCAGCTTTCTCACCCTGGGAGCTCCTGCTTTTAGATCAAAGTCCTGTGGATTGTGCATGGCTAAATGCTGAGTTCATCTGCAGGAAGGTGGCATTCTGGTCCACAGCTGCAGAGTGCCACAGGCCCCAGCTCTTCCTTCTCTGAGCAGCACCTGTGCTCAACAAGGTGTTAGAGCACTTTAGCTTTGCCACTAGATGCTTCAGGATTAGGAATTTAAGGAAGGAACATCTGACTAATAGATGATTAATGATTAATAGATGAAGGTTGAGCAACTGACATCATTTACCTGGACCTGAGCAAAGCCTCCAACACTGACCCCCACGACATCCTGGTCTCCAAGATGGTGCAGTCTGGGTTTGATGGATGGACAACTCAGTGGATAAAGAACTGGCTTGATGGCTGCACTCAAAGAATCATAGAATCAGTCAGGGTTGGAAGGGACCACAAGGATCATCCAGTTCCAACCCCCCTGCCATGGGCAGGGACACCTCACACTACATCAGGCTGGCCAGAGCCTCATCCAGCCTGGCCTTAAACACCTCCAGGGATGGGGCCTCAACCACCTCCCTGGACAACCCATTCCAGGCTCTCACCAATCTCATGGGGAAGAACTTCTTCCTCACGTCCAGCCTGAATCTCCCCACTTCCAGCTTTATTCCATTCCCCACAGTCCTGTCACTACCTGATAGCCTAAAAAGTCCCTCCCCAGCTTTCTTGTAGCCCCCTTCAGATACTGGAAGGCCACAAGAAGGTCACCTTGGAGCCTTCTTTTCTCCAGACTGAACAGCCCCAGAAAGTTAGTAGAGAAAACCTTAGCTCCCATGGAGATATAACTTCTCAAGGACTAGTCTAGTGGAAGGATTATCTTTACAGTGATGCCTTTTGTATGTCTTGGCTGATTTAATTAAGAGAAGAAACAACAAAACCACAACAGTGATGGATTTCTCAAAGATGAAAATGTTCACCACAGCTACAGACACACAGCTGATTTTTTTGTGTGTGTTTGTGTGTCATTGATCTTAACAGCAGTTGCTGTTGACATTGGCTTGGAGAAGTGAAAACATGAACTTGTTCCTGACTAGACTGAGAGGTAGTGTGAATTTCTTATCTTATTTACTAAGAACAACTGCTTCAAAGGCTTGGAACTAGCTTGGTTTACACATTAGCACTGCACAGCTCTCTCTGCTATCAGTATCAGTCTCCACTCTCTCTTCACTCACAATCTCTTTCCTCATTACTTAGGAAGGATTTCTGTGTGGAAACTGGCAGACCACAAGTTGTTTCCCAAGATCCCAGGTTTCTCCTGGGGAAAAGCAATGAGAAAATGTTGTGATTCCCATGAGAAGGGGAGACTTTGGCAGGGCCTTGCGGGTCTCTTTGTGGGAAGAGAAGGGTTCCAATGTTTGTTGTAATCTCTTCCTGAGAGAGATGTATTTTAAGCTATGAATTACGTTTCCACCTCATAGATGTACATTGGAATAACTCGATGTTTTACATCTTCCTGGAAGAAAAAATCCTGGCAACCTCTTCCAGTGCCTCACCACCCTCACAGAAATTCTCAGCAGTCAGGGTGGTGAGACACTGGCACAGGTTGCCCAGGGAGGTGGTGGATTTTCCCTCCCTGGAGGTGTTCAAGGCCAGGTTGGATGAAGTCTTGAGCAACCTGGGCTGGTGGGAGGTGTCCTGCAAATGGCAGGGGGTTAGGACGGGATGATCTCTAAGGTCTCTTCCAACCCAAACCATTCTATGAATCTATGAACTTTATGAAAATCTTTTATCATGCATGGTTGGTGTTGTAAGGACTTCTTTTCAACCCAAGGGTGGTGAGGTTTTGGAATCATCCATTTCCAGGTGAACACAGACAGTGTGACTGCATCCTGCTTGTTAGCCAAGGAGCAAAACTGCAGCTGCAGACAAGAATGTTTTATAGAATGGCTCAAGTTGGAAAGAACCTGAGAGATATCTACTTTAACCCCACTGCATGGGCAGCAATGCCTCTCAAGTAGATTCAGCTGCCCAAGGCCTCATCCAGCCTGGCCTTCAACACCACCACAGAGGAGGAATCCGCAGCCTCCCTGGGCAGCCTACTCCAGAGTCTCACCACCCTCAGAATGAAGAAATTCTTCCTCAGCTGCAGTCTAACCCTGCTCTCCCTCAGCTTCAAACCATTCCCCCTTGTCCTGTCTCTAGACACCCTCAGGAAAAGTCCCTCTGCAGCCTTCCTGTAGGATCCCTTCAGCTATTGGAAGGCAGCTCTAAGGTCCCCCAGAATTCTGTTTCCAACAGAATCTAAAGGAATCACAATTTTTTTTTACACACTGGTGGCAGCTATCTTTTACAAGCTAATACTACTTTAGTTAACAATTGGAATAATTAAACTATCTGTCAGCTAGGGTAGGGTATTCCCTTGAAGGTTGAAAGCATTTCTAGTATTTAACTCCTCTTATGAATCTCTTCTTTTTGTTTTTTTTCATGAGCTTCTGGCAAGAGCTCATTTCCAATGTGTTGTAAGAAGAGCAGAGGGAGTCTGGGTTAATTAGAAACCTAGGAGCTGCTCTGTGCCAACAATGGCTGTAACACACCTGGGACCACTTCTGTTTAGCATCTTTATGGATGATCTTGATAAGGACACAGAATGGATCAGCAGTGAGTTTGTGGACAACACCAAGTTAGGTGGAGTGTTGATCTGCACCAGGGGAGGGAGGCTCTACAGAGGGACTTGGGTAGATTGGATCCGTGGCCAATGTTAACAGGATGAGTTTCAACAAGGCCAAGTGCCAGGTCCTGACCTTGGGGCACAACAACCCCAAGCAACGCTGCAGGCTTGGGGCAGTGTGGCTGGAAAGTGCCTGGCAGAAAGGGCCCTGGGGGTGCTCATGGCCAAGTGGCTGAAGAGGAGCCAGCAGTGTGCCCAGGTGGCCAAGAAAGCCAAAGGCATCCTGGCTGGGATTAGAAATGCTGTGTCCAGCAGGAGCAGGCAGGGGATTGTCCTTTGGCACTCAGCTCTGGGGAGGCCACACCTGGAGTGTTGTGTCCAGTTTGGGGCACCTCAATCCAAGAGAGATGTGGAGGTGCTGGAGGCAGGGCAGAGGAGGGCAAGGAAGCTGTGAAGGGTCTGGAGAATAAATCTGATGAAGAGCAACTGAAGGAGTTGGGGATGGTTAGTGTGAAAAAGAGGAGGCTGAGAGGAGACTTCATTGCTGTCTACAGCTCCCTGAAAGGAGGTTGTGCAGAGGTTGGTGCTGGTCTCTTCTCCCAGGTAATTAGTGATAGAACAAGAGGGAATGTCCTCAAGCTGCACCAGGGTAGGTTTAGACTGGACAGCAGGAAAAATGTTTATTCAGCAAGACTGGTCAGGCATTGGAATGAGCTGCCCAGGGTGATGGTGGAGTCACCAACTCTGGATGTGTTTAAAGGTGGTTTGGATGTGGTGCTTGGGGATATGCTTTAGGGATGAAGCTTGTAGAGTAAGGTTCTTGATTGGACTTGGTGATCCTGAGGGTCTTTTCCAAGCTGAATATTTCTGTGTGATTCTGTGATCCTTACTTTCTTTTCCAGCCTTTCTGATTTCTTCTGCCTCTACAGTACCTGGCATTTCTCCTGTGTCATGGGTAAATCTCAGGACTTTGTCTTCAGAAAACCCAGAAGTGCTATAGGCAGCCTTTGATAAGAGAGATTTCCAACCTTTTTCTTCTACTGCTCGCTGGGAAAGTGGTAACCTATTGGTAATGTCAGCTCATGATGTCACTTGTGGCACTAAATAAACACAGGAACAGCCACTTTTTGCTAATAATTTAATGGGGTCACTTGTTTCTTTGACTTCTCTTGCTCTGGCCCCTCCTTTTTGGGTGCAGTCCCTGCTGTGCTGTCCCACGTTTCCTGACATCTCTTTTGAAACAGTTCATTTGACAGCTGCTTTCTCATTGCTAGCCACAGTCATGCTGCTCTGCTCCTTAAAGCTGTACATCTGGTTGAAAGTTTTACTCCAGTGAAAGCTGCCAGGCCTGCTGTTGATTTGCACTGTTCCACAAACCTCAGGTTTTTGTTGGTTTTTTGTTGTTGTTGTTGTTTTTGGGGGGGGTGGGGGTGGGCAGGAACAATACAAGCATGGCTCTGACTTAGTTCAGCCAGATCTCCACCTTTACTAAAGGTATTTGACCTCCTGCTTAGCAATAGCTGCAGATGAATGTTCCAGCAGAAAACATTTCTTGTGTGGTGATGGTCCTTCTCTTTTTCGCTTCTACCTAGTCAGCATTTTTTTTTTGTTAGCCTTGTAAACAGAAGACCCAAACAGTAATGGAGCTTAATTTTGCTATAAACTATCCAAATGCCTTCAGTGGGTTTACAAATTACCCCTTCTGCTGCTTTACAAGATGATCATTTTTTAAATGGAGGTATATAAAGCTCCTCTCCAAACACCACCCCCCCACCCCCCCCCTCCCCTCCCCTCCTCACTCCCCTTTCCTTTTACTTTTTTCTTTTTGGAAAGCACATCTGGGCAGCTGTACAGATTTGAAAGAGCAAAGCTAAACAAAACCTGGGCTCCATGCCCAGAGAAACCAACTCTAATAAAACTTGGGCAAAGTAAACTATCCCAAATAGGAAGAGCTAGATAGGAGCAAAAATAATGTCTGTAGAACCTGCCCAGCATGTGGAGCAGGATGAGTTTGCACAGAGCAGGGCTGCTTGGGCATGAGACACACTGAGAAGATGCCTGTATAAAGGGATGCTGAGCAGGCTGAGTCCCAAGGTTAAGCATTGGAACAGGCTGCTGAGGAGGTGGTGGAGTCAACAACCCTGGAGGTACTCAGAAAATATGTGGCCTGTGGCACTTTGGGATGTGGTGTAGTGACCATGGTGGTGTTGGGTTGGTGGTTGGACTGGCTGATATTAGAGGTTTTTTCCAACCTTCAAGGTAATGATTTTAAGGCCTGGCTTGGCTTAGATTCAACTGCAGGAAAACTCTTCTCATGGAAAAAGATGATGTTTCTACCACAGCCCCTGAAAGCACCTTGTTTCCCAGATACACAGGTTGCATAGGAATGGAGGGGACCCTCCAAGGGCATCTTGTCCAACCCCCCTGCACTCAGCAGGAACACCTCCCACTAGAGAAGGCTGCCCAGGGACGCATCCAGTCTGATCTTCAATGTCTGCAGGGACAGGGCTCAACCCCATCCCTGGGCAGCCTGTGCCAGTATTCCACCACTCTCACTGTGCAGAACTTCCTCCTGATGTCCAACCTCAATCTGCCCTGCTCCACTTTCAAACCCTTGCCCCTTGTCCTATCCCCTTCTGAGCAGTCCCTCCTCATCCTTCCTGTAGGTCCCCTTCAGCGACTGAAATGCAGCTCTAAGGTCTGCTTGGAGCTTTCTCTTCTCCAGACTAAACGACCCCAAATCTCCCAACCTGTCCCCATAGCAGAGGTGCTCCAGCCCTTGTTTCAAGCCTCAGGGCTCTGGGTGCTCTTTCAGTTTACCAGCATGAGCAGCTTAGGTGAAGGTAGGCTGCCTGCTGAAGGCTGTAGGATTAGACCTTGCTCTCTTGTTTTTCCCCACACTAAGCAACTGCAAAGTGCTTACACAAGGAACTGACACATCAGGCATGACAGCTCTAACCTCTGGAATATACCCTGCTCCAGATACTATGAGACTGACCTACAAGCATGAGATTATAATAACAATATATTTTTTTTTCAGTTTCTTTCACTAGCAATCTGAACCTTTCAGCTCTCCTGGCCTGTTTTATAATGTGTCCTACATCCCTCAGGTTGGGTAAGCTACAATTAGGAGAAATTGAAACCCCAAATTCTCAGGGACTAAGATGTTCGTAACTGCAGGGTTCTGCAAAAAAACACAGTTGCAAATGCTGGAATGTGTCTTGTTTGGGACTTAACATGCATGAAGGGTCCATTTTCTGAGCTTACCAGATGGCTTGTGGCTTAATGTGCTTGAAAGCTCATTGGTGTACCATCAAAGTCATTAACTTGGTGGGGGTTTCATAAAAGGGGTGATCTATTTACTAACCTAAAGACATTGAGGTGCTGGAACATGTTCAGAAAAGGGCAACAACACTAGGGAAGGGTCTGGAGAACAGGGCTGGGGAGAAGCAGCTGAGAGACCTGGAGGTGTTTAGTCTGGAGAAGAGGAGGCTGAGGGGAGACCTCATTGCTCTCTGTAGCTCCCTGAAAGGAGGTTGGAGTGAGGTGGGGATTGGTCTCTTCTCTCTAGTATCAGGTGATTGAATGAGAGGAATTGGCCTGAAATTGTGCCAGGGGAGGTTTAGATTGGAGATGAAGAAAAACTCCTTTGCTGCAAGAGTGGTCAGGGACTAGAACAGGTGGTGGTGGAGTCAGTATCCATGAAGGTGTTCCAGAAACCTGTGGCCTCCCTGAAAGGAGGTTATAGTGAGGTGGGGGTTGGACTCTTCACCCAAGTAACTAACACTAGGTCAAGATGAATTGACACCAGGGGAGGTTTAGGTTGGTTGTGGTGAAAAATGTGTTTGCTGCAAGAGTGGCCAGGGATTGGAACAGGCTGCCCAGGGGGGTGGTGGAGTCTCCATCCCTGGAGGCATTCAAACAACCTGTGGCCATGGCACTTGGGGACACGATTTAATGGGCATGGTGGTGCTGGGTTGATGGTTGGACTGGATGATCTTGAAGGTCTTTCCCAACCTTAGTGATTCTGTGATAGAGGACACAGTCTCAAGCTGTGCCAGGGGAAGTTTAGGCTCGAGGTGAGGAGAAAGTTCTTCACAGAGATTTGTTAGATGTTGGAGTGTGCTGTCCAGGGAGGTGGTGGAGTCACCATCCCTGGAGGTGTTCAGGAGGGGATTGGAGGTGGCACTTGGTGACATGGTTTAGTAGTCACGAGGTCTTGGGTGACAGGTTGGACTTTGATGATCCTTGAGGTTTTTTCCAACCTTGTTGATTCTGTGATTCTAACCTGCAGGATTGTTTGGTCCTTACAGTTGGGTGAAAGAAAAGCATTGTGAGCAGCAGCCAGTTTATCATCTTGGTGTTCCCATCATCTCTCACAAGACTGTGCAAGATCTTAATGTCAGCTAGAAACAGAAGGAGCCTCCCTGAGCCAAGCAGAGGTTGGGCCTTTCTTGGAGGGTTTGACAGTATTTTTTTGGCTTGTGTCACAAGTGGTAATCCCAGCTGATGACCTTTCAGCCCTTCTACAGCAAGCACAGCCTCCCCATTCTGCACCTCCAGATCCTGCTGGATGCTGGAGCGGATCCAGAGGAGGCCCACAAAGACGGTCAGAAGGCTGGAGCCCCTCCCCTGCAAAGACAGGTTGAAGGAACGGGGGTTGTTCAGCCTGGAGAAGAGAAGGCTCTGGGACACCTTAGAGCTACATTTCAGTATCTGAAGGGAACCTACAGGAAGGCTAGGGAGGGACTGTTCAGAAGAGGCTGGGCAGAAGAGGCTGCCCAGAAGAGGATGAGGGGCAAGGGTTTGAAGCTGGAGCAGGGCAGATTTAGGTTGGACATCAGGAGGAAGTTCTGCACAGTGAGAGTGGTGAAATACTGGAACAGGCTGCCCAGGGAGGTGGTTGAAGCTACCTGCTTGGAGACATTGAAGCTCAGACTGGATGCGTCCCTGTGCAGCCTGCTCTAGTGGGAGGTGTCCCTGCTGAGTGCAGGGGGGTTGGCCAAGAGGAGCTTTGGGGCTCTCTTCCAACCCAGTGCAATCTGTGCCTCTGTGAATCCTCCTTCCACAACCTCCATTCCACCCTCACTCCTTTTTTTGCTTCCCGTAATTCCCCCTTTCCATCACTGTCCTCTAATTTATATCTAAACCAGAGTTTATTCAATTTGTATTTGGAAGAGGAGAGATGATCTGGGTTCCAGTAACTGAAGCAACCATCTGATCCTTGTCTTACCAAACCTCCCCTTGGCCCTACCCTTTTATTCCACTGCCTTCATTAAGCCTTTTCTATATTTGGAGAACGTTTCTTTGCCCTCTGCTGAAGAAGTTTTTTTTTCTCTCTGCTGTGCTGTGTTTGTAGGAGACCCTGTGTACTCCTCAGAAGTAACCTCAATTTCCTTGACAGGCTCTACTTGTTGTTTGCCTTGCCTGTCTCTCGCATGATGTTTTCTGCTCCATTAGTGCTTCTCTTTGGTTTCCAACCTGAAACAAAGGCAAACATGGAGGCATTTTTATTAGTATTTCCACTAACTCAACTCAGCTCTCTCACCCCCCTTCCTCTCCCCTCCCTCCCCCCCCCCCCCCCCCCCCAACTGTGTATTTCCTATGGCATTTATTTTACCCAGCAGACAAACCAAACCATTAATCAGTCAGATTTATATGACCTGAAGTATCAGGTCCTGGCAACCATGACCTTACTCCTGGACAACATTTAAGCATGTGATTAGCTTTGAGCAGATACTTAGCTCCTATTTTTTTTTTTTTTGACAGGGGAATGTAAGCACATCTGCTTCCTAAGGAGGCTCATTTCTACTGAAGTTAGTGTAAGGTTTTCTCTGACTTTAAAATGACCTGGATCAGACTTCAGTTTCTTGAAGATACTGAAGAATCCTGGAACTCTGTAGAAACAAAACAGAACAACACAACACAACACAAAACAACACAACAGGAAACAAAATAAAACACAACACAAAACAACACGAAACAAAACAACAAAAAACAATACAACACAAAACAAGACAACACAATACAATACAACACAACACAAAACAACACAGCACAACACAACACAAAACAACTCAATACAAAACAACACCACAGAACACAAAACAAAACACAAAACAACACAAACCAATACAACTCAATACAACAGAAAAACAACTCAATACAAAACACCACACAACACTAAACAACACAAAACAAACCAAACCAACACAACACTAAAAAAACAACACAAAACAAAACAACACAACACAAAACAAAACAACACAAAACAAAACAAAACAACACAACACAAAACAAAACAACACAACACAAAACAACACAACACAAAACAACACAAAACAAAACAACACAAAACAAGACAACACAAAACAAGACAACACAAAACAAGACAACACAAAACAAGACAACACAAAACAACACAACACAAAACAACACAACACAAAACAAGACAACACAAAACAAGACAACACAAAACAACACAACACAAAACAACACAAAACAACACAACACACAAAACAACCAAACAAAACAAAACACACAAAACAACACAAAACAAAAAACAACAAACAAAACAACACAAACAAAACAAACACACAACACAAAACAACACAAAACAAAACAAACCAACACAACACTAAACAAAACAACACAAAACAACACAACACAAAACAACACGAAACAAAACAACACGAAACAACACAACACAAAACAACACAACACAAAACAAAACAACACAACAAAACAAAACAACACAACACAAAACAACACAAAACAAAACAACAAAACAAAACAACACAACACAAAACAACACAACACAAAACAAAAACCAAAACAACACAAAACAAAACAACACAAAACAAAACAACAAAACAAAACAAAACAACAAAACAAAACAAAACAACACAACACAAAACAACACAACACAAAACAAAAAACAAAACAACACAAAACAAAACAACACAAAACAAAACAACACAATACAAAACAACACAACACAAAACAAAACAAACCAACACACAAAAAAAACAACACAAAAAAACCCAACCCAACACAAAACAAAACAACACAAAACAACACAACACAACACAAAACAACACAATACAACACAACACAACACAACATGAAACAAACAACACAAAACAACACAAAATGCAAACAAGCAAACAACAACAACAAAAAACAAAACAAAAAGCTTTTAAAAGCATTTAATTAGAGTGAAATTAATTGGTCTTCTCAAAGCAATCACCATTTATGTCTCATCTCTACCATAGTACCCTTGAGTGTATTCTGTTAAGCTCCATAACTTCGTTTAGCACCACACTTGGTAGAGTTAGAGAAGTGTTGGAGTTGATGACATGGAGCTGCTGGAGTGGGTCCAGAGGAAGCCATGAAGATGATCAGGGGGCTGAAGCAACTCCCCTATTGGGACAGGCAGAGAGAGCTGGGCCTGTTCAGCCTGGAGAGAAGACTGTGGAGACGCCTTCTAGCAACATCCCAATAGCTGAAAGGGTCCTGCAACAAAGACAGGAAAGGACTTCTGACAAGAGTTTGGAGTGACAGGATGAGAGGCAATGACTTTGAGCTGCAAGAGGGCAGATTGAGACTGGAGATTAGGAAGAAATTCTTTGCTGTGAGGGTGGGAAGACACTGGAACAGGTTGCCCAGAGGAGGCTGTGGATGTCCCCTCCCTGGAGGTGTTCAAGGCCAGGCTGGATGAGGAATTGAGCAACCTGGGCTGGTGGGAGGTGTCCCTGACAATGGCAGGGGGGTTGGAACTGGATGATCTTTAATGTCCCTGCCAACCTAAACCATTCTATGAATCCATGAATCTTGAAAGGCTTTTCCAACCCCAACCATTCTATGCTTCAGGGACATTCAGTGCTGTGATTTAAGTCACCATTAAAGGGGAAATTGAAACCCTCACTTAATTTAAACATGACCAAAAATTTCTAGGGGATTTTTGGCCAATACTTACCTGACTCAGAACTGTTGGGCACATGCAGTTCACTTACTTTGGAGTCCTCTTAGCAGAAAATGGTTTCTTCTGAAGAGAAGACTTTAGAAGTACACTATTTTTAATTTGTAAACACAGTGTTTTCAGTATTTTAACAAGTATTTTTGCTGTGCTCCAAGTCTGGGACAATACAACTTTCATAGCACTCATCAGGTTGAGAGTTGACTGACCATGAGCCACCAGTGCCCAGGTGGCAAAAAAAACCAAAGGAATCCTGGCTTGGGTTAGAGACAGGGTGGGCAGCAGGGACAGGAGGTGACCATCCCCTGTGATCAGCACTGGGGAGGACACACCTTGAGTGCTGTGCTCAGCTCTGGGTCCCTCACTCCAGGAAGGACATTGAGGGGCTGGAGGGGGTCCAGAGAAGGGCAATGAAGCTGGAGAAGGGCCTGGAGCCCCTGGGCTATGAGGAGGGGCTGAGGGAGCTGGTGGTGTTCAGTCTGGAGAAGAGGAGGCTGAGGGAGACCTCATTGCTCTCTCTCCAGCTCCCTGAAAGGAGGTTGGAGTGAGGAGGGGACAGCCTCTGCTCCTTGATGGCAAGAGACAGGAGCAGAGGAAATGGTTCCAAGCTGCACCAGGGGAGGTTCAGGCTGGATGCTAGGAAATATTTCCTCACAGAGAGGGTTCTCAGACATTGGAATGGTCTGCCCAGGGCAGTGCTGGAGTCACCATCCCTGGAGGTGTTCAAGCAGCTGTGGACCAGGTACTTAAGGAGGTGGTTTAGTGTTGACCCTGCAGTCCTGGGTCAAGGGTTGGATTGGATGAGCTTGGAGGACTCTTCCAACCAGCTATATTCTGTGATTGTGTGAGTTTTTTTATATAAATATGATATTGTATAATCTTACAGCATTTATTAGAGCAGGGGTCTAGTAAACCTGAATTTACTGAACAAATGCAACAAATGTTCTGTTAAAAAACACAAGGCAAATATAATAATAATAATAATAATAATAATAATAATAATAATAATAATAATAATAATAATAATAATAATAATAATAATAAAAACAATATCCAGAAATATTTCTTTGAGGAGATATTGATTCTTTTCAGCCAAAGGGAAATGTATTCTCTTGGCCTTTCACCTCACTTCTAATTAAGAATTTAGTAGCAGAGCAAATAGAAATCCATTCATTTTTGATCTTTTTGGTAAAGGAGAAGGCTCTGGGCAGATCTAATAGCAGCCTGCCAGTACCTGAAGGGGGCTACAAGAAGGATGGAGAGAGACTGTTTGCAAAGGCCTGCAGGGACAGGACAAGGGACAGTTGTTTGATATGAGAGCAGAGCAGATTTAGATTGGATGTTAGGAACAAGTTCTGCACCATGAGGGTGGTGGAACACTGCAACAGGTTACCCAGGGAGGTGGTTGAGGCCTCATCCCTGGAGGTACTCAAGGTGAGGCTTGACAGGGCTCTGGGCAACCTGATCTAGTAGAGGATGTCCCTGCTGACTGCAGGGGGGGTTGGACAGGATGCCCTTTGGAGATCCCTTTCAACCCAGACCATTCTAGGATTCTATGAAATATAACAGATTTATGGACTATCCATTTCAAATGTGTGCTTTTTGTTTGTTTGTTTTCTAAGAGACTATTAAAATACAACCCCCATAGTGCTCTATCAACCCTAGGAACTACCTATTGGTCTGTATTCTATGTGGAATATGGTTTGGATGTGTGTTCTGCTCTTCCACTGACATCCTAGGTTTAAATATTAAGTGCTGGCTTATATCTCATCCAACAAAGAGGAGAGCAAAACTCCTGCTCTGCTTGTGAAAGGCTTCCTCTATGCCTCAGCATCCATCATCCTTTTTCAGCAATTTACTCCCACTACTGTTATTTCTCTTTGCAATATGATTTTTCTATAATCTGATGCTGCACTTAACCAGCATGCCTCCAAAGATTCACAGAAGGAATGAGATAGGAATTTGATGGGTGGACTGTCCAGTGGATAAGGAATTGGTTGGACGATTGAATGTGAAGGGTAGTGGTCACTTGCTTGTTGTCCATAGGGAGACAGTTGTCAAGTAGTGTCCCTCAGGGGTCTGTATTGGGACCAGAGTGGTTCAATATTTCCATCAATGTTACAGACAGTGATCTTGAGGCACCCTCAGCAAGTGTGCAGATGATAGCAAGCTGAGTGGTGTGGCTGATAAGTCTGAAGGCCAGGATGGTTGTCATCCAGAGGGACCTCGACAGGAAGGAGAGGTGAGCTGAGGAGAATCTCATGAGGTTTGATAAGGCAAAGTCTGAGGTCCTGCACCTAGATCAGGGCAGTCCTCGATATCTCTCTAGCTGGGGGATGATGAGATGGATAGCAGCCCTGCAGAGAAGGGCTTGGGGATGCTGGTGGAGGAGAAGCTGGACAGGAGCATGCAATGGGCAGTGGCAGCTCAGAAGGCAAATGACAGCCTGGGCTGCATCCAAAACAGCATGGCCAGAGATGGAGAGAGGGTATCCTGCCCCTCTGCTCTGCTCTGGGGAGACCTCATCTGCAGTGCTGTGTCCAGCTATGGGGCCTCAAACACAAGAGTTACTGAAGTGGATGCAGCGGAGGCCATCAAGGACATCAGGGAGCTGGAACACCTCTCCTATGAGGACAGGCTGTTCAGCCTGGAGAGGAGAAGGCTCTGAGGAGACCAAGGAGCTGAGGGGACCTACAGGAAGGCTGGGGAGGGACTGTTGAGAAGGGCCTGCGGGGGTAGGATGAGGGGCAAGGGTTTGAAAGTGGAGCAGGGCAGATTTAGGTTGGACATCAGGAGGAAGTTCTGCACAGTGAGAGTGGGGAAATACTGCAAGAGGCTGTCCAGGGAGGTGGTTGAAGCTACCTGCTTGGAGACATTTAAGATCAGACTGGATGTGTCCCTGGGCAGCTTGATATAGTTGGAGATGCCCCTGCTGAGTGCAGGGGGGTTGGCCAAGATGCCCTTAGTGGGTCCCTTCCAATCCAAGGCAAGCTGTGAGTCTCCGA
Source organism: Indicator indicator (assembly GCF_027791375.1). Lineage (NCBI taxonomy): Eukaryota > Metazoa > Chordata > Aves > Piciformes > Indicatoridae > Indicator > Indicator indicator. The sequence continues at coordinate 1,140,124 of NC_072021.1, forward strand.
ACCTGTGAATCACAGATCCTGGAGATGTTGCATTGGAGTCACTCCAGTGCATGAAGCAGAGGAAGTGACCAGGACCACTGGAGAGAGCTCTCCTAACAAAACACTTCTCCCCCAGGAAGATCCCTGCAACCAGTCCAGGCACTTCACTGAGCTCCAGGCAGATTTTGCCACTTACCTGCAGCCAGACCCCAAGTTAAATATAGCTTCGTGCAAGGCTTCAGCCTGACCTGGCGTCAAGCAGACAAGAAGATTATAGAGCCATGAGTTATTAGCAGTCTGGATTTATGAAGTGAAAACTGTGCAACACAAATGGTGACTATTTTTTGTGGACCAGTTACAAAAGCAATTGAGAATCAGGAAAGAGGATATCATCTGGGGTTTGGTAGAGCATTCGATCCCATGCCTGACAAAAGCTTGCTTTCCAAATGGGTTCCAGTTGGCTTCAGTCCGAGCTCCGTCACATGGGCTTGAAACTTGGCATCCAGAACACACAACAGGATAACAAACAACAATATATTGAGCTGTGGAAGCTGCCCAGGGTGGGGTGTGCCACAGGGCTCTCCTGAAGCTGGTGTTCTTCTTTAAAATCTGGATAAGCCACCTGGAATTGAAACAGAAGCGTGGTAATGAAATTCACAGATGATGGTAAAGTGCAGGTTGTGCCAGTAGCAGTCAAGAGAAGTAAATAATAAGAGGGTCCTAGAACAACAACAACAACAATAAAAAGGAATGTGGGCCAAGAATAATGAAAAGAGAGTCAGGTTGGCAAACTGCAAATGGTGGGGGAAATTAGCTGGAGATATTCCCCCTGCACAGCTTGAGACTGTGTCCTCTTGTTCTGTTGCTGGTTGCCTGGGAGAAGAGACCAACCCCCACCTGGCTACAACCTCCCTTCAGGTAGTTGTAGACAGCAATGAGGTCTCCCCTGAGCCTCCTTTTCTCCAGGCTAAACACCCCCAGCTCCCCCAGCCTCAACTCACAGAGCTACTTCATTTTTCCCTATAGCTCCCTGAAAGGAGGTTGGAATGAGCTGGAGGTTGGTCTCTTCTCCCTAGTATCAGGTGGCAGAAGGAGAGGAAATGGCCTGAAATTGTTCCAGAGGAGGGTTAGGTTGGACATTATAAAAAAATTCTTTGCTGTAAGAGTGGTCAGGGGTTGGAACAGGCTGCCCAGAGACGTTCTGGAGTCACCACCCTTGGAGGTGTTCGTGAAACTTGTGGCCATGGCACTTAGGGACATGGTTTAGTGACCACGATGGTGTTGGGTCAATGGTTGGACTGGATGATCTTAGAGGTCTCTTCCAACTGAAACAGTTCTATGATTGTGTGACTACTACAGCATGTAGTTAACTCTGTGGTTGTACCAGACTGAAAACTCTGCTAAGTTTCACCTCTGTTGCTTTTGGTCTCTCTCTTTCAGGTGTGATGTTTTCCTTCTTCAGGTAGATGTTGGTCTGGACTTGAAAGATGGCACAGAATAGACAGTTATGTTACTCAGCTTCAAAACTAATTGGCTGACATCAGCTGCTTTCAACTTTGGTGGCCCTCCAGCATCCTTTTCACAAGGGCTTGGAGTGATAGGAGGAGGGGCAATGGACTGAAGCTTGAGGAGAGCAGATTTAGACTGGAGGTAGGAAGAAATTCTTGACAGTGAAGGTGGAGAGACACTGGAACAGGTTGCCCAGGGAGATTGTGGATACCTCCTCCCTGGAGGTGTTGAAGGCCAGGTTGGATGAGGTCTTGAGCAACCTGGGCTGGTGGGAGGTGTCCATGCCCATGGCAGGAGGTTAGAACTGGATGATCTTTAAGGCCCCCTCCAACCCAAACCAATCTGTGACTGTGTGGAGGAGCCCAGCTGAGCCTGATGCTATTGAAGTTATCCCAACCTGAGATGGAAGCAGCTCTTTTGGCACAAAAATCCCCTGGCATGCAGCAGACAAACTCTCAGCACCTTTCTGGGGTCATAAAAAACCCAACAACAAGCCCTTAGCATTTCCTCAATGGGGAGTTTTGGGCTCAGTCTGACAGAAATGGAATCTTTGGCTCTGAGAGTTCAGAACCTTTCCTTATTTGCCACCAGGAAGCTGGAGGGGGAGCACAGGAGGGAACTGGTTTCATCTGGATGGCAAAAGCATTTGTGAATTACTGCAAATCTCTTCCCTTCCAGCACTGCCATTCTTTCACCTCTTCAAGTTGTACAGAGGGTGGCCAAACCAAAAGTTACCAGCAACTTTTATTAGAAAGTGCTTCCTTTTTTCATTTGCTGTGTAAAAAACTCATCCCAGTTTAAATATTCTTGGGTTTTAGGCTATCTCTGACTGAGCCAGAGATCAGCTGCCCAGCACTGAGAGCAGAGTCCTGAGGGAATATCCTTATCTCTGATGTAGAATTCATTGCTGTTTGAGACTGGAATGCTGTTTTTCCTTTTTTTTTTTTTTTTTTTACCATGGTGCTCATGAGTTCCTCATGGAATACCTGATAGAAGATCTACTATGGAAATTCTCTCCTTCCCTCAAGTTCCTCATGGAATACTTAATAGGAGATCTACTATGGAAATTCTCTCTTTCCCACAAGTTCCTCATGGAATACTTAATAGGAGATCTACTATGGAAATTCTCTCCTTCCATACAGCACCAGCAGGTTACTGGTAGAAACAATACCATATGTGACAGAGAAAAACAAACCCTCTGCTCTGAGTTAATTGTATGAAGGAATCTATTCCAGTGAAAAATTCTCTTCTAGAGAAGCCTAAAAAATTAAAAAGATGGTTTAAAAAACATTTTACAATTAGAATGATATGGACCTGATGGAGTGAGTCCAGAGGAGAGCCATGAAGATGAATTGGTGGGGGCTGGACCACTTCTCCTATGTGGACAGGATGGAGGAGCTGGGGGTGTTCAGCCTGGAGAAAACAAGGCTCCAGGGAGACCTAATAGCAGCCTGCCAGTACCTGAGGGGGGCTACAAGAAGGATGGAGAGAGACTGTTTGCAAAGGCCTGCAGGGGCAGGATGAGGGACAATGGCTTCAAATTAGAGAAGAGCAGAGTTAGACTGGATATCAGGGACAAGTTCTGCACCATGAAGGTAGTGGAACACTGGAACAGGTTGCCAGAGGAGGTAGCTGAGGCCTGGAGATATTCAAAATGAAGCTCAACAAGGCTCCGGGCAACCTGCTCTAGTTGAGGATGTCCTTGCTGACTGCAGAGGGGGTTGGACTGGATGAGCTTTGGAGGTTCCTTCCAACCCAAACCACTCTATGATTCTATAAAAAGTATATTTATTATTGAAAACAACTCCAATTTAATTAAAGAGTAGTATCTTTCCTGGTTTTGCTAAAGTCTTCATTCTGATCAATGCAAACTTGGCAGATGTAAGAGCTCTGGATACACAAAGACTAAGCCTGGAAGAGGGACTGAGGTTCTTGTAGTGCTGGCAGCCACTTGACTGAGGAACAGTCAAATTGTACACTGGCAGAAATGGTCAGAGAATCATAAAATGGTTGGAAGGGACCTTAAAGATCATCTCCAACCTCCTGTCATGCAGAGGGAAACCTTCCACTAGACCAGGTTGCTCATCCAGCCTGGCTTTGAACATCTCCTGGGAGGGGGCATCCATGACCTCCCTGGACAACCTGTTCCAGTGCCTCACCACCCTCAGTGCAAAGAATTTCTTCCTAATCTCCAGTCTCAATATCCACTCTTGCAGCTCAAAGCCACTGCCCCTTGTCCTGTCACTTCCAGCCCTTGTCAAGAGTCCCTCCCCAGTTCTCGTGTAGCCCCTTCAGGTACTGGAAGGCTGCTCTAAGGTCTCTCCTGAACCTTCTCTTCTCCAGGCTGAACAGCCAGTCCCTAAAGGGGAGGTTCTCCAACCCTCTGATCATCTTTGTGGCCTCCTCTGGACCCACTCCAGCAGCTCCATGTCCCTCTTGTGCTGGGAGCACCAGAACTGGAGGCAGTGCTGCAGGTGGGGTCTGAGCTGAGCAGAGAGGCAGAATCCCCTCCCTGTGCTGCTGCTCTCCCTGCTTTGGATGCAGCTCAGCACACAGCTGCCTGCTGGGCTGCCAGGGACCATTGCTGGCTCCTGGGGAGTTTGTCACCAAATGACACCCCCAAGGCCTCCAGGCTGCTCTTGAGCCACAATTTGTCCAGCCTGGATTTGTTCTTGGGATTGCTGTGGCCCAGGTGCAGGACCTTGCCCTTGACCCTGTTGAACTTCATGAGATTGTCTGGGACCCACCACAGCAGCCTGTCCAATTCTTCTCCATGCTGCTGACCAAACTCCCTACACAGACAACACCTGGCCACTTATTTACAGAACAGATCATTGCAACCACTTCAGTCTTGTTTTCTTTCTTTGGAGTGCCTGTCCTGGAGCCAGCAAAATCCCTTTCTACTTGGCCAATATTTTAAAAAAAATTGATCTTATTCTCTGTCTTCAATAAAACAAAAGGTGTGGGTTTTCTACATTTGTCAGCACATCTCCCCTCATCACAAACATCTTTTGCTTGCCACAACTGCCATTCAGAAAAAGGTACATTTCATATACCCTCAGAAGCTGTTTTTTCCTTCCACCAGTTTTCCTTTCTCTTTCTTTTCACAGAATCACAGAATGTTAGGGGTGGGAAGGCACCCCCAGAGATCATCCAGTCCAACCCCCTGCCAGAGCAGGGTCCCCTAGAGCAGATCACACAGAAACACATCCAGTTTGGAATATCTCCAGAGAGGGAGACTCCACAACCCCCCTGGGCAGCCTGGTCCTGGGCATTGTCACCTTCACAGGGAAAAAATTTTCCCTCCTCTTTCCATAGAACCTCCTGTGCCTCAACTTCCACCACTGCCCCTTGTGCTGGCATTGGGCATCACCCAGCAGAGCCTGGCTCCAGCCTCTTGGCACTCCCCCTGCACATCTTTATCAACAGCAATGAGGTCACCTCTCAGGCTCCTCCTCTCCAAGCTACAGAGCCCTCAGCTCCCTCAGGCTCTCCTCATAAGGAAGATCTTCCACTCCCCTAATCATTGTGGCTCTGTGCTGGACTCTTTCAAGCAATTCCCTGAGGTCCTTCCTGAACTGTGGGGCCCAGTTCTCCTCAGCTCCTCCACTCTACTGTATTCCTACTCCCTGGCTTTCTGACCAACATTTCTTACCCTGCAGCCCATTTCTCAAATCCTTCTTTCCCTTTCTGGAGCATATGGAAATGATTTTATTTTGCTGTAGACCTGTTCCAAGTTCACCCACCTAAAACTCCTGAATTCTCTTTACTGGCTCTTTGCATAAAACTCAGGTTCTGGGGACTAAATGTGGTAGCTTATGTCTTTTGGCAGGATTCCTGACTTTTCTCCTGCCAATGTCCTTGTTAGTAGGTCCTGGCGTGAGTAGCACAGATCTGGGCTTCTGAGTTTCTCCAAGGTGGTCAAGCAAGCAGGTATGATATAAAATCCAGAGCCCATACAGCCCCTCAAGTGCCTTTCCAGGTTTACCAGGCAGGATCGGCAGCTTTTGTTCTTCTATGGCAATGAATGAACAGTCATAGACTCATAGATCGGTTCTTTAAAGGCACCTGGAAGATCATCCCGTTCCAACTCCCTCACCATGGGTAGAGTCACCTTCCACTAGACCAGGCTGCCCAAAGTCCTATCCAACCTGGCCTTGAACACTCCCCTCCAGGGAGGGGGCATCTACAGCTTCCCTGGGAAATGTGTTCCAGTGTCTCACCATCCTCACAGCAAAGAATTTATTCCTAATGTCAAATCTGAATCTCCCCTTTTTCAGTTTGAAGCCATCCCCCCCTCATTTTATTGCTAAACTCCCTGATAAAGAGTTCCTCACCAGCTTTCCTGCAGGCTCCTTTTTATGTACTGGAAGGCCACAGGAAGGTCTACCTGAGCCTTCTGTTCTCCAGATTGAGCAGCCCCAGGTCTCTCAGCCTGATCATCTTTGTGGTCCTCCTCTGGCCCCACTCAAGCAGCTCCATCTCTCTGCAGGCAGTGCCAGAGCTGGATGCAGTACTGCAGATGGGGGCTCAGCAAATGCTTCTTTTGATGGAGTCAGAGGTTTCAGATCTCTTGAGCTGTCATGATCATGATGGAATCATAGAATCATAGAATCATAGAATCAACCAGGTTGGAAGAGACCTCCAAGCTCATCCAGTCCAACCTATCACCCAGCCCTACCCAATCAACTAGACCATGGCACTAAGTGCCTCATCCAGGCTTCCCTTGAACATCTCCAGGGACTGCAACGCCACCACCTCCCTGGGCAGCACATTCTGATGGGCAATCTCTCTCTCTTGTGAAGAACTTCCTCCTAATATCCAGCCTATACCTCCCCTGGCACAACTTGAGACTGTGTCCTCTCCTTCTGTCACTGCGTGCCTGGGAGCAGAGCCCAACCCCCACCTGGCTACAACCTCCCTTCAGGTAGTTGTAGAGAGCAATGAGGTCTCCCCTGAGCCTCCTCTTCTCCAGGTTAAACACCCCCAGCTCCCTCAGCCTCTCCTCACAGGGCTGTGCTCCAGGCCCCTCCCCAGCTTTGTTGCCCTTCTCTGGACACGTTCCAGTACCTCAACATCTATCCTGAACTGAGCCCAGAACTGGACACAGCACTCAAGGTGTGGCCTGACCAGTGCTAAGCACAGGGAAAAAACAACCTCCCTGCTCCTGCTGGCTACACTACTCCTGATCCAGGCCAGGATGCCATTGTCCTTCTTGGCCAGCTGGGCACACTGCTGGCTCATGCTCAGCCTACTACTAACCAGCACCCCCAGGACCCTCTCTGCCTGCCTGCTCTCCAGCCACTCTATCCCTAGCCTGTAGCACTGCTTGGGGTTGTGGCCAAACACTACACCATTGCAATGTATTACCAAAAGACAAAAGGAAGAATAAGGCTATTCATGTATGGATAGATGGCATTGATGGACACTATCCTGCTTAGCTAATCAAGGACTGAAAACTGCAGCACCTTGTGGCCTCACCAGCAAAAAGAAGGGCTATGGTTAGTAGGTCGAGACAGGTTCTCCTCCCACTCTACTCTGCCGTGCTGAGGTCACATCTGGAATATTGTGTCCAGTTCTGGGCCCCTCAGTTCAGGAAGGACCTCAGGGAACTGCTTGAAAGAGTCCAGCACAGAGCCACAAAGATGATGGAGTGGAAGATCTTCCTTATGAGGAGAGCCTGAGGGAGCTGAGGGCTCTGTAGCTTGGAGAGGAGGAGCCTGAGAGGTGACCTCATTCCTGTTGATAAAGATGTGCAGGGTGAGTGCCAAGAGGCTGGAGCCAGGCTCTGCTGGGTGATGCCCAATGCCAGCACAAGAGGCAGTGGTGGAAGTTGAGGCATAGGAAGTTCCATGGAAACAGGAGGAGGGAAATTTTTTTCCCTGTAAGGAAAAAAATGGACCAGGCTGCCCAGGGGGGTTGTGGAGTCTCCCTCTCTGGAGATATTCCAAACCCACCTGGATGTGTTTCTGTGTGATCTGCTCTAGGTGCTGCTCTTCTGGCAGAGGGGCTGGACTGGATGATACATTGATGTCCCTTCCAGCATTCTGTGATTCTGTGAAAAAAATCTCAAGCCCTGTTTCATGCCTTTGGGCTGACTTTGCAGGTGTCTTCCAAGAGAATCCATTTAACTGATCCCCAAAAGTGGCTTACAACATATGCCCTAAGTTGCAGGAAATGTCTCAAATAATCCTTGTTTGTTTGGGGAGAATTCCTTCTGGAAAAAACATTTCTTCCACAAAGTGAGGGCCAAGGGTATTTTCATAAACTTTAACCAAAAGATGTGTTCTGAAAATACATTTTCAATAAAAATAGTTTATTTTGGACTGATGTGGCCTTCATTTTCTTTAGCATGCTAACAAAGCAATCTAGGGTTTTTTCTGAGTCCTCCAGCATTCATCTGTTGTTTTTTTTTCCCCCATTCCAGAGAACACATAAGGAAAAGACCACTGAAAAAATACATTTCAGTGAGCACCTCTCTTATGCAGACAGATTGAGACAGTTTGGGTTCTTCAGTCTGGAGAAGAGAAGGTTCCCAGGAGACCTTCTTGTGGCCTTCCAGTATCTGAAGAGAGCTCCAAGAAAGCTGAGGAGGGACTTTTGAGGGTGTCAGGTAGTGATAGGACTGGGGAGAGTGGGAAAAAACAGATTCAGATTGGATGTTAGGAAGAAGTTCTTCCCCATGAGGGTGGTGAGACACTGGAACAGGTTGCCCAGGGAGGTGGTGGAAGCCTCATCCCTGGAGGTTTTTGCAGCCAGGCTGGATGTGGCTGTGAGCAACCTGCTGTAGTGTGAGGTGTCCCTGGCCATGGCAGGGGGCTTGGAACTGGATGATCCTTGAGATCCCTTCCAACCCTGACACATCTATGATTCTATGACTAGAATGTGAGAGGCATTCAGCTCCATGCCCTTATTTCCACTCACAGCTCCTATTTCCTTCTCCTCTCCAAACAAGGAGACCTTAACCCCTTGCCTCCTCTTCCCCTTAGTCAGCCCCATCTGGTGCACTTGACAAGTCCTAAGCCAAAAGTGTAAGTCTGCCAGTGGTCACTTTGCTGCAGGCCCTGGAGAGCAGATACCTCCTGCAGCAGACATTAGCAATGTAGCACACTCCACAGGATCACAGACTCACTAAGGCTGGAAAAGCCCTCGAAGATCATCCAGCCCAGCCATCAACCCAACACCACCATGGCCATGAAAACATGTCCCCAGGTGCCATGGCCCCACCTTTCCTTTACACCTCCAGGGATGGTGACTCCAGCACCTCCCTGGGCAGCCTCTTCCAATGCCTGACAGCTCTTTTAGTTGAGAAATTTTTCCTAACATCCAACCTAACCTCCACCTAGGGAAACTTGAGGCCATTTTTCCCTCATCTTGTAACTTGTTACTAGACAGAAGAGACCAGTCCTCACCTCACTCCATCCTCCTTTCAGGGAGTTGTAAAGAGTGAGAAGGTCTCCCTTCAGCCTCTTTTTTTCCAGGCTAAACAAGCCCAAATTCCTCATCCAGTCCTGTTCTCCAGACTCTTCACCATCTTTGCTGCCCTTCTCTGGACCCACTCCAGCACCGGTGGAAGATCTTCCTTATGGGGAGAGCCTGAGGCAGCTGAGGGCTCTGTAGCTTGGAGAGGAGGAGCCTGAGAGGTGACCTCATTGCTGTTGATAAAGATGTGCAGGGGAAGTGCCAAGAGGCTGGAGCCAGGCTCTGCTGGGTGATGCCCAATGCCAGCACAAGGGGCAGTGGTGGAAGTTGAGGCATAGGAAGTTCCATGGAAACAGGAGGAGGAATTATTTCCCTGTGAGAGTGACAGAGCCCTGGAACAGGCTGCCCAGGGGGGTTGTGGAGTCTCCTTCTCTGGAAATATTCCAAACCCACCTGGAGGTGTTCCTGGGTGATCCTGCTCTGGCAGGGGGGTTGGACTGGATGAGCTTTCAGAGTCCCTTCCAGACCATAACGTTCTGTGATTCAATGTCCTTCTTGGAGTGAGGACCCCAAACCTGAACCCAGTATTTGAGGTATGGCCTCACCAGTGCTAAGTACAGAAGGAAAGATGCTTGCTGCTGCTGCAGCACATGCTCAGGGCTTTGAAATGTTCTTCTTTCATGACCTCTGGCCTGAAGGCTCAGTCACACTAACTGCTCTGACACAGTCACACCAATGGCACTGTGAGGAAGCAAGAAGGTGATAGGAAGAGCAAATCATAGAATGGTCCAGACAGGAAGGGACCCTCAAAGCTCATCCAGTCTGGCCTTCCTGCACTCAGCAGGGACATCCCCAACTAGATCAGGTTGCCCAGAGCTCTGTTGGGCCTCACCTTGAATATCTCCAGGTAAGGAGCCTAAATCACCTCCCTGGGCAACCTGTTCCAGTGTTCCACCGACCTCATAGTGAAGAACTTCTTCCTGATATCCAATCTAAATCTTCTGTGCTCTAATTTGAAGCCACTGTCCCTCATCCTCTCCCTGCAGGTCTTTGCAAACAGTCTCTCTCCATCCTTCTTGCAGCCCCCTTCAAGTACTGGCAGGTCTGCCTGGAGCCTTCTCTTCTCCAACCTGAACACCCCCAGCTCTCTCAGCCTGTCCTCCTAGCAGAGCTGCTCCAACTCCCTGATCATTTTCGTGGCCCTCCTCTGGACCTGCTCCACCAGGTCCATGTCCTTCCTATACTGAGGGCTCCAGACCTGCACACAGCACTCCAGGTAAGGTCAGAGCAGGGCAGAGCAAAGTGGCAGGATCATGTACAAAAGACAAGGGGGTTGCTCTGGCATTCTGGGGGCATTTCTTTCCTTCCAAAGCATTTCCTGAAAATGAAATGAGGCTGTGTTGCAGCAGGCATTTCCCTGCCAGCTATTTTTATCACTAGAGAAACAGCAAAGCTGTCTGCCATTCCCTGCTCTATTGACTCAGCCTTTTGGAAGTGCTTTGTAAACTCCTGGGCTGGGTGATGCTGGATTGGATGCAATGTTTCTTTGGACTGAGAAAGCAGGGCTCTAACTCCCAGCCACAGCAAACAACTGCAGTTGTTGCTGTACAGGTCTCTGTTGCTGAACAACAGCAGATCAGGTTGTCTCCTGCCCAACTGAGATGGGAGCAGGCTCAGGTGTGGAGGGAACAATGTGCCTGCTGGCCAGGGCATGTACTCACTCACTTATCCTTGAATTCCCCTTCCTGAGAGGTGAGAAGGGATTCGTTTGGTTCAGTCTCAGGTCTGCTGTATGGTGTGGTGAATAAAGCATCTCTAAATGGTCGTGCAAGAAGGGTCATCCCTATGTCAAGTGTTTTTTCCCAGAGCAGCAATAATTAGTGAGAGGATTGGATCAGTAACACTCCTGCAGGTGAAGTTATTTAACTGTTCATGTGTCAGAAATAAATCACAGAATCATTTCAGTTTCTAAAGACCTCTAAGATCATCAAGTCCAACCATTCTCTAACTCTGCCAAGGCTGGTGCTAAACTCAGCACCACATCTCAGCCTCTTTTCAATAACTCCAGGGATGGGGATTCAACCACCTCCCTGGGCAGCCTGTTTCATTGGTTGAGAACCCTTTCAAGAAGTCAAGAAGTGTCTTCTCATATCCAGCCTAAACCTCCCCTGCTGCAGCTTGAGGCCATTTCCTCTAATCCTCTCACTGGTTACTAAAGAGAAAAGACCAACCCCTACCTGGCTTCAACCTCCTTCAACGCAGATGAAATACAACCTACCTGCTCCATCATAACAAAACAATTGCACACTGTAGAAGTAGAACCACAGAATCAAAGAATTGTCAAGGATAGGAAGGGACCTCAAGGATCATCCAGTTCCAAACCCCCCTGCCATGAGCAGGGACACCTCACACCATAGCAGGTTGCTCACAGCCACATCCAGCCTGGATGCAATAACTTCCAGGCATGAGGCTTCCACCACCTCCTGGGCAACCTGTGCCAGTGTCTCACCACCCTCATGGGGAAGAATTTCTTCCTAACATCCAATCTGAATCTCCCCATTTCTAGTTTTGCTCCATTCCCCCCACTCCTATCGCTCCCTGACACCTTCAAAAGTCCCTCCCCAGCTTCCTTGGAGCCCCCTTCAGATACTGGAAGGCCACAAGAAGGTCACCTCAAAGCCTTCTCTTCTCCAAACTGAACAGCCCCAACTCTCTCAGTCTGTCTCCAGAGCAGAGCAGCTCCAGCCCTCTGATCATCCTCCTAGGCCCCTCTCTGGACACCTTCCAGCACTTCTAGATCTTTCCTGTACTAGGGGCTCCAGAACTGAACACAGTGCTCCAGGTGTGGTCTCCCCAGAGTGGAGCAGAGGGGGAGAATCCCCTCCCTGGCCCTGCTGGCCACACTTCTCTTGCTGCAGCCCAGGCTCTGCTTGGCTCTGGGCTGCAAGTGCTCACTGCTGGCTCCTGTTGAGCTTCTCATCCCCCAACATCCCCAAGGCCTTTTCTCCAGGACTGCTCTCCAGCCAGTCCCTGCCCAGCTTATATCAGTGCCTGGGATTGCCCTGACCCAGCTGCAGGACCTTGACCTTGGCCTTGTTGAACCTCATGAGGTTGGTTTGGGCTCAGCTCTGCAGCCTGTCCAGATCTCTCTGGATGGATCCCTTCCCTCCAGCCTGTCAGCTGCACCACACAGCTAGGTGTAGCAGCTGGTTAAATGGAGTTAGCTGCCCCTCTTTCCTCGGTGACCCTGAGAAACTGCATGTTCTCCTCCTGAGAGTCTCCTTTGTTTGCTTTGCTTTGCAGCAGCACAGGACCAGCATGGCAGTGTGAGCTGATCAGGCAGGCTGTGTGTCCTCAGACCAAGTCACGGGCACGACCTCGAAGAAACGAGAAGCCTTCTCCTTTTCCTAGTATTGTTGTGTGCTTTCACGAAGCCCAGCTCTGAGAGATGTAATAAAATAAACAGATTGTTTTTGAACAGCTGTTCTGGTGGTGCTGGTGGTGCTGGTGGTGTGCATGGGAACAGCTGATACACGAGGGAACGGTTTCAGAGCCGGCACAAAAATAATATTTCATTTGGCACCTGCCCTCTCGTGATTTACACCTAAACGCTGCTCTCACTCCGACAGGCAGCCAAATGTTACAGAGAGAAATACCCAGGGAATCTGCTGGGGTTTTGGAACAGCACAGGAGAGTTGTGGAGAGGAGAGCATGAGGGGTGGAAGACACCTTACAGAGTTAGGCTTCAGATGTACTTCGATCAGTTGTAAAGGGCTTGTTGACAGCAGCTTGGAGCCACTCTCCAAAGCTTTTAACTCCCCGCCCCCCATATTTTTAGTAACTAGTCCAGCTATAAGACTGGGAGCTTCGAAGGTGTCTAAGAGAGCTAAATATTAAATTCCCTTGTAAGTTTGACCCCTGAGGTGTCACTCAAAGAGCCTGATCCAGCAGGCCCCCCTGGGAGCTCAGAGTGTAGAGTCACTTGCTGGATCAATTTTTATGGCAGCTTCTAAATCTCTCCCATGCTCTGCCAGCTGCTAAAGCTGCACTCCAGAGAGCTGCACCTCTGCTATGAGGACAGGCTGAGGGAGCTGGGGGTGTTCAGCCTGGAGAAGAGAAGGCTCCAGGGTGACCTAATAGCAGCCTGCCAGTACCTGAAGGGGGCTGCAAGAAGGCTGCAAAGGGACTGTTTGCAAAGGCCTGCAGGGACAGGACAAGGGACAGAGGTTTGAAATGAAAGAAGAGGTTTAGATTGGATGTTAGGAACAAGTTCTGCACCATGAGGGTGTTGGAACACTGGAACAGGTTGCCTAGGGAGGTGGTTGAAGCTCCAACCCTGGAGATACTCAAGGTGAGTCTCAGCAGGGCTGTGGGCAGCCTGATCTAGTTGGGGATGTTCCTGCTGATTGCAGAGGGGTTGGACTGGTTGAGCTTTGGAGGTTCCTACCAACCCAGACCATTCTGTGATTCTACTGCCTCCTGACAACCTAGTGCAGACTGTAAGCAGTGGAGCAGACCTCTGGGGAGCACCCTTGATGTACCTGGTTCCTATTTCTATACTTTGGGGACAATCACAACCCTCTGTCCCCTGCTAACCACCCAGTACAGATTGTAACCAGTGGACAGAGCACTAATGCACCCTTTTGATGTGCCTGGCTCCTACTTCTCCTACTCTTTGGGGACAATTACAGCAATCACTTAACCTTCTGACAGCTTAGTACACCTGTATGTGGGACATGGCCCAGAGCAGGGATACCAGAAGCCCAAAGTCTAGCAAGTTCTGGGGATGCACAACTGGTGGCCAATGGAGAAGTACCTGAACAAGAGTGAATTGTCTCAGACCCTATAAACAGTGCTCCTAAGCAAGACCTTGTGAGGGACTGTGGCTGGCAGCAGGCTGTAAGCAGCACTTCCCCAGTGCTGGGATGCTTCTCAGCATTGTCTGCTGGTAAAGCTGATGGGAGGTCAGGGTGACTCAACCTTCTCAAGACTCAGTTGTTGCCCATTGAGGATTTGCTTGTGGCTGAAAGAGGGAAATTTTATCCATAAGCTAGCCTCTCCCATCCAACTTCTCTACCTATCTATGGGCTTGAATTATACACATTGACCTTCACCAGTGTGGGTGCCTGGTTCCATTTCACTGCACCCAAATCACAGAATTGTCAGGGTTGGAAGAGACCTCAAGGATCATCCTGTTCCAAGCCTCCTGCCATGGGCAGGGACACCTCTCAGTAGATCAGGTTGCTCACAGCCACATCCAGCCTGTCTGTGCATAAAAATTCCTGTCTCTCTGTCTGTGCTTCTGTGCCTGCTTTTTAGACCTCCACAAATATGTCTCAGAGCAAGACAGGCCCAAGCTGTCCATTCTCCAATCTGTAATTAGGTCACTATTTCATTGCAGCATGATTTACTGATTTATTTCTCAGTCTTTAAAGTGGCCAGTCACTGAATCCTGCTAAAATTCAGGGTTTGAGTTCATAGGATAATAGAATCAGAATCACTGAATGGTTTGTGTTGGAATGGACTTTAAAGATCATCCAGTTCCAACCCCTCTACCATAGGCAGGGACACCTCCCACCAGCCCAGGTTGCCCAAGGCCTCCTACAACCTGGGCTTGAACACCTCCAGGGAGGGGACATCCATGACCTCCTTGGGCAACCTGTTTCAGTATCTCACCACACTCACTGTCAAGAATTTCTTCCTAATTTCCAGTCTAAATCTGCCTTTTTCCAGATCAAAGGCCCTTCTTGAACTGAAGGGCCCAGAACTGGACATAGTATTCCAGTTATGACCTCACCAGGGCAGAGTAGAGGGGCAGGAGAACCTCTCTCAACCTCCTAACCACAGCCCTTCCAATACACTCCAGGATGCCCTTGGCCCTCTTGGCCACAAGGACACATTGCTGGCTCATGGGTATCCTCCAGGACCCCCAGGACCTTCCTTTCCCATGTGCAGCTCTCCAACAGGTGAGTCTCCAACCTGTCCATAGAGTTGTTCTTTCTGAGAGGCAAAACTCTGCACTTCTCATTGTTGAATTTCATTCCATTTCTCCCTGCCCAACTCTCAGCCTGTCCAGGTCTGGCTGAATGGCAGCACAACCCTCCTGTGTCAGCCACTGCTCCCAGTTTGGTGCCAGCAGCAAACCTGCTGCCAGTGCTCTCTGTGCCCTCATCCAGGTCATTGATGAATATATTGAACAGTCCTGGTCCCCGTACTGACTCCTGAGGGACTCCACTAGACACAAGCCTCCAAGTAGACTCTGTCCCATTGACCACAACTCTCTGACCTCTTCCCTTCAGGCAGTTCCCATCCCAAAGTGAAGGTGCAGCCACTTGCAGCTCCCCTTTCATTTTGAAAGCCCCTGCCCTGCCGGGTGTGTGTGTGCTCTGCTGATGCACTCAGTTGGATGTGATGGGTGGTAGTATAAGAAAAAAAAAAGAACCCAAAACCCAAAAAACCCAGAAAGAAATAGCCTGCATTGAAGCAAAGCTTTGTTTTGTCAAGCCAAAGGTTTCTTAAGAGCTCTGCAAGGAGCTGTTTTAGAGGTTGACTTCGAGAGCGGATCCGGCGGCAGGTCCTGCAGTAATCCTGCAGCTGCTGCCAAAGCCCGTGGTAGGTCACAGCTCACATCACAGCACACATCACAGCTCCCCTGGCCTCTGAGGAGGTGCTTTAACATTCCTGGAGGGGCTAGTGCACTGCCTGATGGAAATACCTGTGCCCCTGCCAGGATGGAGCCAAACCAAACACACTCAAAGCCTGGGATACCCTAGAGCTGATCATATTACCAAACTTCCAAATAAAACTCCAATGGTTACGACTTCCTTTTCCCTTACTTCTGTTCAAAGAGGAAAAAAAAGAAGAGAGAAAAGAAAAGAAAAAGAAAAAAGAAATTAACTGGTTTTTAGAAGAGAGAGAGCAGTGAGAGAATGTTACAGCGTCCCTTAGCTGGACACCTGGAGGTCAGTCAGCCCTCCCGACAAGCCTGAACGAGAGATCTGATTCCTTTATCTTCCTCGTCCACACAAATACAAAGCAAACCCCATGCCCTGCCTTTGAAGACCCAGAAATGCCTTCCAAGTGTTTGCAGTTTCTTGCTTGGCAGGAGGTGACTGCTGTGGATGAAATGGTCTTTCCAGGATGAAATTGTCTTTCCAGCCTGTTCTTAGTCCACAGCTCGAAACAGAGTTGGTGGCTTAAAATTATTTTTATTTTTAAAGCAGGGATTATTTTTATTATTATTTTTTTTTTACAGGAACTTTGCTGATTTTAATCTGTGTTTCCAGTAGATCCAGGGATGTTCTCCTCCCCCTCTACTCTGCCCTGCTGAGACCTCACCTGGAATCCTGCATCCAGCCCTGGGCTCCCCAGTTCAGGAGGGACAGGGATCTGCTGGAGAGAGTCCAAGAGAGGGCTCCAAGGATGCTGAAGGGACTGGAGCACTGCCTGGGGAGGAGAAGCTGAGAGCCCTGGGGCTGTTTAGTGTGGAGAGAAGACTGAGAGGGGATCTGATCAATGTCTTTAAATAGCTGAGGGCTGGGGATCAGGAAGGATTGGACAGGGACAGCCTCTGCTCAGTTGTACCCTGGGATAGGACAAGGGGCAATGGATATAAACTACAGCACAGGAGGTTCCACCTCAACATGATGAGGAAGAACTTCTTTACTGTAAGGGTCCCAGAGCACTGGAACAGGCTGTCTAGAGACGTTGTGGAATCTCCTCCTCTGGAGAATTCCAAGACCCATCTGGATGCATTCCTATGCAACCTGTGCTGGATTCCATGCCCCTGCTCTGGCAGAGGGGTTGGACTAGAAGATCTCCAGAAGTCCCTTCCAACCCCTAACATCCTGTGATCCTGTGTGATCCTGTGAATGGCAAAACATTTGAGTTCAATTTGCTTCCTGCTTTCCTCCAGAAGATTGCCAGGAGGTTTAAAACATCCAAGTGCTCTCTGGACACAGCTCTGCACAGTGCACTGAAGAATGAGAGTGAAGCTAGAATTTGCCATTGGAGCCCTGTGGCATAGTATTTATCACACCCTAGGGTATGGTACAGGAGGTTTTTCATATTTTGGGCCCTTGAAATATTTAAGTTATTCTCGTTATTTCTTTAAATACACACTGAAAGTATTTAATTCCTGATCCAACCTCGAAACAGCGAGGGCAAAAATGTTAATAAAGAGCAGTAAGTAAAGAGTAAGTAAAGAACAGTAAGAAAGAAAAGAAGGATTCAACCCCCTACCCCCTGCAAGTGTGGAAGGTTGGACAGGACCTTGACATCCACTTGATTTAGTAGAAGGTGTCCCTGCCCATGGCAGGGGATTGGAAACAGAAGATCTTTAAGGTCCCTTCCAGCCCAAACCATTCCAGGATTCTATGAACTGTAGCTCTTCAATATGGATGTAATCTTTCCACAACCATAACCAGATGACCAAAAATGCTACCAAATTCTTCTTGTCATTCACAAATCTTTCTGTTGTTGTTGTTGCTGTTGTTTGGATTTGGCCATAACTTGTTAGGGCCATCTTAGTTGAATTCATTTTGACATGTGCCATAGATAAATCAAAATGCTGCTGCTTAGATTCACACCTTTGGAAGTGTGAGATGCCTTAGGTGCAGTTATGAGAGACAAAAGAAATCCTGTTTGCAGCCAAATTTCATCTATATATGTAGATACTTCTCATGGAATCACAGAATGGTTTAAGTTGGAAGAGACCTTAAAGATCATCCAGTTGTAACCCTTCTGTCATGGGCAGGGACATCTCCCACCAGCCCAGGTTGCTCAAGGCCTCATCCAGGCTGTCCTTGAACACCTCCAGGCTATCCACTTCTTTTTTATTTTCTGAAAGAAATGTATTTTCTTTCCTTTCCTTTTATCTTGAACTCATTCCTGTCAGTCTTGTACAGAATCTCATTTCCAGTGTGACCTCAGTAATCCCAAGGGCTATGTCTAAAAGTGTAAAAGTGCAAATGACCTCAGAGAACCATCCTGAGGACAAGGACACAGGTGTCCATACTGCATAGCTGATAGCATTCATAGATCCATAGATACATAAAATGGTTTTTCACCTATTTATTTGGTTTGGCATAATCCAGATGTGGTAAATGCAGGTTGTGTATCACCTCAAGCCCTTTTTACTTGCTCCATTAAAGAACCATAGAATCATTTTGTTTGGAAAAGACCTCCAAGATCCTCCAGTCCAACCATTCTCTAACTCTACCAAGGCTGAGGCTAAACCATGGCCCTCAGCACCACATCTCTGCCTCTTTGACACACCTCCAGGGATGAGGATTCAACCACCTCCCTGGGCAGCCTGTGCCAGTGGATGAGAAACCTTTAAGTCATGAACTTTCTTCTCATATCCAACCTAAACCTCTCCTGGTAGAACTTGAGGCCCTTTCATAGACTCATAGATTTGTAGAATAGCTTCAGTTGGAAGGGACCTTAAAGCTCATCCAGTTCAACCTCCCTGCAATGGGCAGGGACACCTCCCACCAGCCCAGGTTGCTCAATTCCTCATCCAACCTGGCCTCGAACACCTCCAGGGAGTGGACATCCACCACCTCCCTGGGCAACCTGTTCCGGTGTCTCCCCAGCCTCACTGCAAATAATTTCTTCCTAATCTCCAGTCTCAACCTCCCCTCCTCAAGCTTCAATCCATTCCCTCCCATCCTATCACTCCCAGCCCTTGTCAAAAGTCCCTCCACAGCTTTCCTGTAGCCCCCTTCTGGTACTGGAAGTCTGCTCTAAGGTCTCTTCTCCAGGATAAACAGCTCTCCCAGCCTGTCCCCACTGGGGAGGTTCTCCAGCCCTCTGATCATCCTTATGACCTCTGCTGGACCCACTCCAGCAGTTCCATGTCCTTCTTTTGTTTTCTGGAACTTTTCCAGTTCCAGAACTGGAAAGAGGACTCCAGCTGGAGTCTCACCAGAGCAGAGGGTCAGAATCACCTCCCTCATCCCTTTGGTCACACTTCTTTTGATGCAGCCCAGGGCACCATTGGCTTCTAGGCTGCCAGTGACCATTGCTGGCTCATGTTTTAGTAGTGGCTGAAACAAGGCCTCCAGTGAGAGTGCAGAACTGTCCTTGGAAAAGGCTCTTTTGGATTAATCTTTAATGACAGAAATGCAGAATGGCTAAGTAGCAGACTAGGAAGTAATTTGCCAGTGCAAAGAGGCCTTAGGAGGATTCAGCTCTCCCAGTATTCTCAGGTTGTGTTCATTTGGTGCTGTGAGCAGAGTATATGTCAAAGTTCACACTGGGGTCCAAGCTTAAGCCACCCCACTGAGGACTTGGGCACAGCAGGCTGCAAGTTGTTCTCAGGACACTTGCCCAGCACTGTTGTGGAAACAGAGAAGAAAAGAATAGGCTTAGGAAGGGCTGGTAGGCTTCTGAGTCTTATCCTCACTTGGGATCAGCAGAAGGGAAAAATATGACTGCTAGTGAAAGGAACAGCAGGTGCAGCACAAAAAAATCTGCTAATACATCTGGAGGGCTCAGGAGAGTGGTGATGAGGGATTGGACAAAGGCTCAAATCCAGGGTGACAAACAAGATTCCTCTTGTGAAAAACTCCTCTCTTTCCATTCACTGCCAAGGGAGGTCAGGGCAAAGAGCATCACTGGGCTTTGGCATCTTCTGTCAACCTCTTTCTAAGCTCCCAGTATAGATATACCAAGAAAAGCCTCAAGATGGGGAGCTGGGGGTGTGCAGCATGGAGAAGAGAAGGTTCTGGGCAGACCTAATAGCAGCATGCCAGTACCTGAAGGGGGCTACAGGAAGGATGGAGAGAGACTGTTTGCAAAGACCTGCAGGGACAGTGGCTTCAAACTAGAGCAAAGAAGATTGAGATTGGATATGAGGAACAAGTTCTGCACCATGAGGGTGGTGGAACACTGGAACAGGTTGCCCAGGGAGGTGGTTGAGGCCCCATCCCTAGAGATATTCAAGGTGAGACTTGACAGGGCTGTGGGCAATCTGATCTAGTGGAGGATGTCCCTGCTGACTGCAGTGGGGGTGGACAGGATGACCTTTGGAGATCCTTTCCAACACAAACCATTCTGTGGTTTAACTCCCCCATGTTGATGTGTTGATATAACCTGAGGGTGGTGGAACACTGCAGCAGGCTGCCCAGGGATGTAGCTGAGGCCCCATCCCTGGAGATATTCAAGCTGAGGCTCAATAAGGTCTTGGGCAGCCTGATCTAGTTGGGGATGTCCCTGTTGACTGCAGAGGGGTTGGACTGGATGAGCTTTGGAGGTCCCTTCCAACCCAAACCGTTCTATGCTTCTATGACTGTATGATTCTTCCATTCCTTCCAATTCACCCTTCCCTTTTGGTAAAACAATACTCAGTTCCCTTTGTGTTTAAGGTCCAGATGATGTGTCTTGTTCTCCTGGCAGGATTTAGAGGGATGTGAAAAACCCAGTGATGATAAGCTTGGTCTCAGGGGGCTGGGGGCAGGGGTTGACTCCCATGTTTTTGGAGCAATCCCCAGGAAAACACAGTGTCCAGTGCAGATGACAAATAGCAACAAAGAAATAAAAGTTTCAGTTAAAATACTGTCTTCCACTGAGTTTAAAAACTCCTGCCTTAGTCATAGGTCTGAGGCCTGTGTTTGCATTTTGAATCATTTCTCCTTGGTTTATTGACAAAAATAACATTTTGCTACATTCTATTTTCCCCAGAGCCAAAAAACTATGAAATCTAGAGCTGCACGTCTGCTTCTACCTTTTCCTTCCAAAACTTGAGATTGTGAGAATCCCTCTTTTTTTTTTTTTTTTTTTTTTGTGTGTGTGTGTTATTAGACTAAGCAGCATTTTGGGGACTTCTTCAAGAAAAATCTAAGGTTTACCCCTTGCTGTCCTACAACAAAACTGAAGTGGTACGAAAGCATCTTGGATTTAGCAGGGGGGATGGACTAGATGATCTCCAGAGGTCCTTTCTACCCACCTCACCCCCTCAGCCTATGAGGATTGTGTCATCAATTCATTACATGTTAAAAGTTTCATTACCAGGGATGATGGATCTGGGTCAGGGCAATCCCAGGCATGGACATAGGCTGGGCAGGGACTGGCTGGAGAGCAGCCCTGAAGAAAAGGACTTGGGGGTGCTGGTGGATGAGAAGCTCAACAGGAGCCAGCAGTGAGCACTTGCAGCCCAGGGAGCCAAGCAGAGCCTGGGCTGCAGCAAGAGAAGTGTGGCCAGCAGGGCCAGGGAGGGGATTCTCCCCCTCTGCTCCACTCTGGGGAGACCCCACCTGGAGCTCTGTGTCCAGTTCTGGAGCCCCTAGTACAGGAAAGATCTAGAAGTGCTGGAAGGTGTCCAGAGAAGGGCCAGGAGGACGATCAGAGGCTGGAGCTGCTCTGCTCTGGAGACAGACTGAGAGAGTTGGGGTTGTGCAGTCTGGAGAAGAGAAGGCTCTGAGGAGACCTTCCTGTGGCCTTCCAGTATCTGAAGAGGGCTATAGGAAAGCTGGGGAGGGACTTTTGAAGGTGTCAGGGAGTGATAAGACTGGGGGGAATGGAGAAAAACTAGAAAGGGGTAGATTCAGATTGGATGTTAGGAAGAAATTCTTCCCCATGAGGGTGGTGAGAGACTGGCACAGGTTGCCCAGGGAGGTGGTGGAAGCCTCATGCCTGGAGGTTTTTGCAGGCAGGCTGAATGTGGCTGTGAGCAACCTGCTGTAGTGTGAGGTGTCCCTGCTCATGGCAGGGGGGTTTGGAACTGGATGATCTTTGAGGTCCCTTCCTATCCTTGACAATTCTGTGATTCTATGATTGTAAGAACAGCAACATAAAATGAAGAGCCCATCTAGGATCCAGGGAGTGTCTGGAGAGTCAGACACAGTATCTCTGCTTTGGAAAGTAGCACACTTGCTTCAGAAGTCCTTCATATTTAATAAGCCTAGAGTCTTATAATGCCTTTTGCAGCAAAGCTGTGTGGTATACTGTCCTCAGTTGAGGCCAGGGATCCATCTAGAAGGATCTTGACAGGCTTGAGAAGTGTGCCACTGCCAACTGCATGAAGTTCAACAAGTCCAAGTGCTTTCCCCAGGAGCCATCAGTGCCCTCCTGCAGCCCAGCAGGCAGCTGTGTGCTGGGCTGCAGCCAGAGGAGTGTGAGCTGTGAGCCAGGGCAGCAGGACAAGAGAGGGGATTCTGCCCCTTGACTCTGCTCTGCTGAGACCTCACCTCCAACCCTGCCTCCAGTTCTGGTGTCCCCAGCAGAAGAAGGACACAGAGCTGCTGGAGTGAGTCCAGAGGAAGCCACAAAGATGATCCAAGGGCTGGAGCAGCTCTGCTGTGAGGATAGGCTGAGGGAGCTGGGGGTGTTCAGCCTGGGAAGACTGTGACGTGACCTTAGAGCTGCCTTCCAGTACATGAAGGAGAGATCCTACAGGAAGGCTGCAGAGGGTGTGCAGAGACAGGGCAAGGGGAAATGGTTTGAAGCTGAGGGAGAGCAGGATTAAACTGGAGCTTAGGAAGAAGTTCTGCAGTGTGAGGGTGGTGAGACTCTGGAATAGGCTGCCCAGGGAGGCTGTGGATGCCTCCTGCCTGGAAGTGTTTAAGGTCAGACTGGATGAGACCTTGAGCAACCAAGTGTAGTTGAGAGGTGACCCTGCCCATGCAGGGAGGTTGGAGTAGATGATCTCTAGAGTCTCTTCCAACCTAGGCCATTCTCTGATCTGACTCTATGGAAGCTATGCCTCAAGCAATGAAGACTGTATAATTTTTACCACAGTGTTTCATGCTGGGCTCAAGAAACTCACCGTTTCTGCTACATAGATGTCATTCTTTGCAAACATGATCAGGTTTCTCTTCTTCTATGCTTTTGTCTTAAGTTTTAAGGACTCAAATTATTAGATACCATGTAATAAATCCTCCTCTGAAGAGGAAAAAAATGAAGACATGAAGAGCAGCAGTGTATGTCCTAGGGATTTGTGAACCTTCTTCTTGGTTGTTGTCCCAAAAGCTTCTCAAAGTGTATTTTCCATAGAGTTTCAGAATGCAATCAAGTCAGCACATCTCAGCTGAAAATCTCTGTTTAGGTGTAAAATCACTGCAAGAGCATGACTGAAATGAAAACACAAAATGAAGAAAGACTACTCAGAAATAGGTCTCAGATTCTCAGGCTCACACAGGTTCACAGCTTGCATTGGGTTGGAAGGGACTCTCAAAGCTCATCCAGTCCACCCCCCCCTGCCAGAGCAGGAGCACCTAGAGCAGGTCACACAGGAACACATCCAGGTGGGTTTGGAATATCTCCAGAGAGGGAGATTCCACAACCCCCCTGGGCAGCCTGGTCCAGGCTTCTCTCACCCTCACAGGGAAAAAAATTCTTCCTCCTCTTTCCATGGAACTTCCTATGCCTCAACTTCCACCACTGCCCCTTGTGCTGGCATTGGGCATCACCCAGCAGAGCCTGGCTCCAGCCTCTTGGCACTCCCCCTGCACATCTTTATCAACAGCAATGAGGTCACCTCTCAGGCTCCTCCTCTCCAAGCTACAGAGCCCTCAGCTCCCTCAGGCTCTCTTTGTAAGGAATATGTTCCACTCCCCTAATCATCTTTGTGGCTCTGTGCTGGACTCTTTCAAGCAGTTCCCTGAGGTCCTTCTTGAAGTGAGGGGCCCAGAACTGGACACAATATTCCAGGTGCATCTTCATCAGGGCAGAGTAGAGGGGGAGGAAAACCTCTCTTGACCTACTAACCTCAGCCCTTCTAATCCACCCCAGGATGCCCTTGGCCTTCTTGGCCACCAGAGCACATTGCTGGCTCATGGACAACTTCCCATCCACCAGGACCCCCAGGATCTTTTCTCCTTCACTGCTCTCCAACAGCTCAGTCCCAAACCTGTACTGCTCCATGAGATTGTTCTTTCCCAGGTGTCAGACTCTCCCCTTGCCCTTGGTGAATTTCATTCCATTTCTCCCTGCCCAACTCTCAGCCTGTCCAGGTCTGGCTGAATGGCAGCACAACCCTCCTGTGTCAGCCACTGCTCCCAGTTTGGTGCCAGCAGCAAACTTGCTGCCAGTGCTCTCTGTGCCCTCATCCAGGTCATTGATGAATATATTGAACAGTCCTGGTCCCCGTACTGACTCCTGAGGGACTCCACTAGACACAGGCCTCCAACTGGACTCTGTCCTATTGACCACAGCTCTCTGACTTCTTCCCTTCAAGCAGTTCCCATCCACCTCACTCCCTGACCATCCAGACCACACTGCCTCAGTGTAGCTGCAAGGCTGTCATGGGAGGCAGTGTCAGATGTGTTACTGAAATCCAGATAAAGCACAGCCACTGCTCCACCATGCTGCAGTAATTCCCACCTGACCATGGCCACTAGTGCTGGTTTTAGTCTGGGATAATTCCTTTTTTCAGGCTTTAGCAAACACATATGCTAAGCTCATTGCAGAGTGTGCAGGAACTCTCATGTCAAGTGGTTTTCAGGTGTTTTTTTTTTTTTTGAAGAGGCAAGGTTGCAGTTCAGTGCCAAAAGAAGAGCAAAAAGGCTTGTTCCTAACTGATGTCAACCCAAGTGTGAGAGAGCAACAGCTCTGCACTTCAGTAAGACAAACTGATGAGCCTGGTGAAAGACTCAGGTTCCATCAAAGCCAGATGGAAACATCAAAGAACAGAAGAAAGAATTTCCAGCCTGACATTTGATGTGGCATAAAAGATATTTATCTCCTCTTCTGCTTGTTAACCACCTTTTGTTGTTTTAAATGACCTGTTTACTCACAATTTAGGATTAAATCTTTGTGGCCAAGAAAGTGAGGGAAGTTCTTCTCCTCACCCTCTGCTGTTGAGGATAAACCTGGACTATTATGTCCAGTTCTGGGCTCCCAAGTTCAAGAGAGACAAGGAGAGAGTGTCCCTTTCTCTCTTGAGTACTGGGAGAGAGTCCAGTGGAGGGCCAGGAAGATGCTGAGGGGACTGCAGGAGCTCTGTGACAAGGAGAAGCTGAGAGCCCTGAGGCTTTTTAGTCTGGATAAGAGCAGACTGAGAGGGGATCTGATCAATAGTGAAAGGGCAGGAGGATGAGACCAGACTCTTCAAGACCCATCTGGATGCATTCCTGTGCGACCTGTGCTAGATTCTATGGTCCTGCTCTGGCAAGGAGGTTAGGCTCAATGACCTTCAGAGGTCCCTTCTAACCCCTAGCATCCTGGGATCCTGTGATTTTGTCAGTGATGCCCAGTGATGACAGGACAAGGACAACAGAGCAGTGAGACATTGGCACAGGTTGCCCAGGGAGGTGGTGGAAGCCTCATGCCTGGAGGTTTTTACAGCCAGGCTGGATGTGGCTGTGAGCAACCTGCTGTAGTGTGAGGTGTCCCTGCCCATGGCAGGGGGGTTGGAACTGGATGATCCTTGAGGCTCCTTCCAACCCTGACAATTCTGTGATTCTATAAGGGAAAACTTGCGTGTGAGACTTCCCAGAGAGGTTGTGAAGTCTCTTTCTTTGGAGAGATTCCAAACCTACCTGGCCATTGTGATCCTGGGCAAGCTGCTCTGGGTGACCCTGCTTGAGCAGGGAGGGGTGGGCTGGATGATCCCCAAGAGGTCCCTTCCAGCCCCCAGCGTGCTGGTCTCCTGTGATTACATGACAAGGGGTGTTTCCAGTTAATCTCAGCAAGAGGCTGGTGCTGCTCCCTAAGCCAGCTCATGCATCACACTGCTCTGCTTTGTCCAGCTGCTCATATAAATGATGATCTGTTGAAGTGTATCTCTCTTGGCAATGTATGAAGCTGGCAAGGCTTTCTGGACTGTCCTGTGCATCTGCTTTATGAACAAGCACACCATTCTCTGTCCCAGCACTCCCTGCTCTGCATTAAACAGCCCTGTAAACATCTCTCTGTGAGAGATTCAGCTAAACAAATCCTTTGTTGCAGGGACCAAGACTTGCAGTGATTGTGGCTTCTGTTTTGTCAGGCCTGAGAAGTTCATTTAAAGATGTTGAGATGGGAAAATTAAGCTAATTTGAGAATGAGCAAGGCAGTTAAACCAGGCTGGGTGCAGAGTGGGTTGAGAGCAGGCCTGAAGAAAGAGATTTGGGGGTGGTGATTGCTGAGCAGCTCCCCAGGAGCCAGCAGTGCCCTCCTGCAGCCCAGCAGGCAGCTGTGTGCTGGACTGCAGCCAGAGGAGTGTGGGCAGCAGGGCAAGAGAGGGGATTCTGCCCCTTGACTCTGCTCTGCTGAGACCACACCTCCAAACCTGCCTCCAGTTCTGGTGTCCCCAGAATAAGAATCACAGAATCCTCCAGGCTGGAAAGGACCTCAGAGATCATCAGGTCCAGACATCTTGCCCAAGTCTGTCACTACCTCATGTCCCCAAGCACCAGATCTAGATGGCTTTTAAACACAGCCAGGGACAGTGACTCCACCACCTCCCTGGGCAGCCTGACCAGGCCAGTGCCTGACCACCCTTTCCATGCAAAAAAATTTCCTAATGTCCAGCCTAAACCTGCCCTGGTGCAGCTTGAGGCCATTCGCTTTCATTCTATTAGTTACTTGTGAGAAGAGACCAGTGCCTGCCTCTCTACAACCTCCTGTCAGGTAGCTGTAGAGCAATGAGGTCTCCCCTCAGCCTCCTTCTTTGCAGACTAACCAGCCCCAGCTCCCTCAGCCTCTCCTCACAGCCCTTGTTCTCCAGTCCCTCACCAGCTCAGTGCCATTCTCTGTCCCTGCTCCAGCCCCTCGATGCCCTCCCTGTGCTGCAGTGCCCAGCACTGAGCACAGCACTTGAGGTGTGGCCTCACCCACACTGAGTGCAGAGGGACAGTCACCTCCCTGCTTCTGCTGGCCACATTGTTTCTGATCCAGGCCAGGATGCTGTTGGCCTTCTTGGCCACCTGGGTACACTGCTGGCTCATCTTCATCCTCCTGTCCATCAGCACCCCCAGGTCCTTTTCCACCACACAGCTCTCCAGCCATTCCTTCCCAAGTCTATCACTCCCCATGGGGTTGTTGTAGCCCAGGTGCAGGACCTCGCACTTGGCCTTGTTGATGCTCATGCAGATGACCTCAGTGGTCCAACCTATACAGGTGCCTCTATAGAGCCTTCCTATCCTCCAGCAGATCAACACTCACACCTAATTTTGTGTTGTCTGTAAACTTACTGAGGGTGCTTCAATCCCCTCATCCAAGTCACTGATAAAAAAAAAATTGAACAGGACTGGTCTCAATAGACAGCCCTGGGGAAAACCACTTGTGAGTGGCCTTCAGGTGGATTTAACTCCATTGACCACTGCTCCCTTGGTCCAGCCAGTGCTGTCCCCAGCAGAGCCTATGCCCATCCAAGCCATGAGCAGCCAGTTTTGTTATGAGAGTGCCAGGAGAATCTCTGTCAAAGTTATGCAATTCCAGGTGCACAGCACCCACAGCCTTTCCCTCATCCCTGACAGGAGTCCAGGTGCACAGCACCCACAGCCTTTCCCTCATCCCTGACAGGAGTCCAGGTGCACAGCACCCACAGCCTTTCCCTCATCCCTGACAGGAGTCCAGGTGCACAGCACCCACAGCCTTTCCCTCATCCCTTACAGGAGTCCAGGTGCACAGCACCCACAGCCTTTCCCTCATCCTTTTCAGAGGTCCAGGTGCACAGCACCCACAGCCTTTCCCTCATCCCTGACAGGAGTCCAGGTGCACAGCACCCACAGCCTTTCCCTCATCCTTTTCAGAGTTCCAGGTGCACAGCACCCACAGCCTTTCCCTCATCCCTTACAGGAGTCCAGGTGCACAGCACCCACAGCCTTTCCCTCACCCTGACAGGAGTCCAGGTGCACAGCACCCACAGCCTTTCCCTCATCCCTGACAGGAGTCCAGGTGCACAGCACCCACAGCCTTTCCCTCATCCCTGACAGGAGTCCAGGTGCACAGCACCTACAGCCTTTCCCTCATCCCTGACAGGAGTCCAGGTGCACAGCACCCACAGCCTTTCCCTCATCCCTGACCGGAGTCCACGTGCACAGCACCCACAGCCTTTCCCTCATCCCTGACAGGAGTCCAGGTGCACAGCACCCACAGCCTTTCCCTCATCCCTGACAGGAGTCCAGGTGCACAGCACCCACAGCCTTTCCCTCATCCTTTTCAGAGGTCCAGGTGCACAGCACCCACATCCTTTCCCTCATCCTTTTCAGAGTTCCAGGTGCACAGCACCCACAGCCTTTCCCTCATCCTTTTCTGAGGTCCAGGTGCACAGCACCCACAGCCTTTCCCTCATCCCTGACAGGAGTCCAGGTGCACAGCACCCACAGCCTTTCCCTCACCCTGACAGGAGTCCAGGTGCACAGCACCCACATCCTTTCCCTCATCCTTTTCAGAGTTCCAGGTGCACAGCACCCACAGCCTTTCCCTCATCCCTGACAGGAGTCCAGGTGCACAGCACCCACAGCCTTTCCCTCATCCACCAGGCAGGTCCTCTTGTGATAGAAGGAGATGAGGTTCATCAGGTGGGACCTGCCCTTCATAAACCCATGCTGACTGGTTCTGATCACTTGGTTGACCTGTAGCACACAGAGCTTTTGGAGTGAGTCCAGGGGAGGGTCATAAAGATGAATCAAGGGCTGGAGCACCTCTGCTATAACGATAGGCTGAGGGAGGTGGGGGTGTGCAGCCTGGAGAAGAGGAGGCTCTGAGGAGACCTTATTGTGACCTTCTGGTGTCTGAAGGGGGCTACAAGAAAGATTGGGAGGGACTTTTGAGGGTGTCAGAGAGTGATAGGACTGGGGGGAATGGAACAAAACTAGAAATGGGGAGATTTAGATTGGATATTAGGAAGAAGTTCATCCTGATGAGGGTGGTGAGACACTGGGACAGGGAGGTGGTAGAAGTCTCATCCCTGGAAGTTTCTGCAGCTAGAAAGGATGTGACTGTGAGCAATCTGATGTAGTGTGAGGTGTCCCTGCCCATGGCAGGGGCTTGGATAATCCTTGAGGTCACTTCCAACCCTGACACTTCTATGATTCCAAGATTCATCTATTGTAGCAGTCTGTTTGGACAGGTTATTGTCTTAAGTCAGAAAGCGTAAAAAGAAGAAAAGCTTTTTGCATTTGTACTACTTAAGCTGTTGCATTGTGGTCAGCCCATCCTGCCCTGCACCTCTGCTGCAGCATTTTCGTTTTACAAGACTTACAGGATCATGTTGAAAATCTAGAAATGCCATTCTCCACCCCCCCTCCTTTTTTTTTTTTTTTTTTTTTTTTTTTTGGTGAAGATGAATATAATTTCAAATGATGCTTTGGAATGGAAAAGGTTGCAAGAAAATTAGCTAGGAAAAGAAAAAGTCTCCTTTTCTGTGTCACTGTATTTATGGCACCACAATTCACTGATGGCACAGCACACAGATTATAAACACAGCACTTAGGGCTTAATCATTCCCATCAGCACTGATTTCCCTCATCCTCAGATGTCCTTAAATGTTCCATCTTTAAGCTGACACAGCACAGTCTACCAGAGTGGTGCTTATTTGTTGAGAAATGAAGCTCTTGACTATAAAAAGGGCTGCTCAGCAGCTTGGAACCCCAGAATTTATAATAACCAAAAGGGACCTACACAGTCAACATCTAACTCATAGCATCACAGAATTGTCAGGGTTGGAAAGGACCTCAAGGAACATCCAGTTCCAACCCCCCTGCCATGGGCAGGGACACCTCACACTACAGCAGGTTGCTCACAGCCACATCCAGCCTGGCTGCAAAAACCTCCAGGGATGAGGCTTCAACCACCTCCCTGGGAACCCTCATGGGGAAGAACTTCTTCCTAACATCAAATCTGAATCTCCCCATTTCTAGTTTTGCTCCATTCCCCCGAGTCCTATCACTCCCTGACACCCTCAAAAGTCCCTCCCCAATTTTCTTGGAACCCCCTTCAGATACTGGAAGGCCACAAGAAGGTCTCCTCAGAGCCTTCTCTTCTTCAGGCTGAACAACCCCAACTCTCTCAGTCTGTCCCCAGAGCAGAGCAGCTCCAGCCCTCTGATCATCCTCCTGGCCCTTCTCTGGACACCTTCCAGCACCTCCAGATCTTTCCTGTACTAGGGGCTCCAGAACTGGACACAGAGCTCCAGGTGTGGTCTCCCCAGAGTGGAGCAGAGGGGGAGAATCCCCTCCCTGGCCCTGCTGGCCACACTTCTCTTGCTGCAGCCCAGGCTCTGCTTGGCTTTCTGGGCTGCAAGTGCCCACTGCTGGCCCCTGTTGATCTTCTCATCCACCAGCAACCCCAAGGACTTTTCTTCAGGGCTGCTCTCCAGCCAGTCCCTGCCCAGCTTATATTGGTGCCTGGGATTGCCCTGACCCAGCTGCAGGACCTTGCAGGATCACCTAGAGTCAATCACACAGGAACATGTTCAGGTTGGTTTGAGATACCTCCAGAGAAGAAACCTCCTCAGTTTCTCTGTACAGCCTGCTCCAGGGCTCTGCCACCCTCACAGAAGATTTTCTAACTTCTATTTACAGGGAACCTCCTGTGTTCCAGTTTGTGTCCATTGTCCCTTTTCCTGTCATTGGGCACCACCGAGAAGAGTCTGGATCCATCCTTCTGCCCCTCCCTCTTTAGCTATAAATCAGTATTTATGTGACCCTCCCCCCAGGTCTGCTCTTCTCCAGGCTAACCAGCCCCAGATTCCTCAGCTTCTCCTCATCAGCCAAATGTTTCAGTCCTCTCAGCATCTTAGTGGCTCTCTGCTGGACACTCTCCAACAGTTCCTTCTCCTGCTTGAACTGGGGGGCCCAGAATTGGATCTGTCACTCCAGATGAGGCCTCAGCAGGGCAGAGCAATGCATGAAAAAGGTTTCAGAGCAAGATTCAGTAGGACAAGATTTGGCTTAGTTGCATTTGTCCTAAGTCAGTAAGGAATCCCTGACCCTGCATTATTTTGAAGGATCAGGTTTTCCCATAAAGTACTTGACTGAGTCTGGTCCTGAAGCAGCTGGGGAGAGACTTTTGTCAAGGGCTTGTAGTCATAGGGTGAGAGGCAATGGGTTTGAGCTGGGAGAGGGGAGATTGAGACTGGAGATGAGGAAGAAATTCTGTACAGTGAGGGTGGAACAGGTTGCCCAGGGAGGTTGTGGATGCCTCCTCCCTGGAGGTGTTCAAGGCCAGGTTGGATGAAGCCTTGAGCAAGCTGGGCTGGTGGGATGTTTCCCTGCCCATAGCAGGGGGATTGGAACTGGGTGATCTTTAGGGTCCCTTCCAACCCAAACCATTCTCTGAATCTCTGAATTAAAGCTCACAGCCAGCTCTGCAGAGGGATGGAGATATTTTTCTGGATGTTTTAGCTGCATTCTAACCTGAATCCTTCTATTCAGCCTCCTTATATTTCCCCCACTGACTGACAGGAAATGTCATGTTTTAGATTGACAGTTTTTAGTCTAATTTTTAATCTAGTTTTTAATCTAGTTTTGGATGGGGTTTTGTTGTTGGTTCTTTTGGGCATTATTTTTTGGTTGGTTGGTTGGTTTTTCTTTTCCTTCCCCTGCTATGTTCTTCTGAAAGTCTTTTGTGCTGCCAGAGGCACAGCTGGCTTTGCACAAAGAGATGAAAGATCAGCTCATGGTACTGGTGGTGGCTTGCCATGCTTGTGTGAGTTTAGCAGTCTGCTGCACAAAAGATGTTCATCTTCCTATGTATATCTGCAGCCTGCACCTGCAAGTAGCTGTTGACTTTCAGGCAGCTGCAGCTGCTGTGATCTGTGCTGGTATCTGACTTAGGAGCTTTAGTCTCACTGATTTCCAGGGTGACTCTCCTGATGTAGACACTTTTGATGGACAGTTGACTGAAGCTGCAAACCAAATGTCAGGCATAATAATTTTTTCCCAAATCCTTGGAACAGACAGGTTGAGATGACTCTCTAAGACTGAACAAGATCACAGAGTCCCAGAGTCACAGAATGGCAGGGGTTGGAAGGGACCGCTGGAGGTCATTAAGTCCAAACCTTCTGCTAAAACTAGAGGAAAGCACAGAGGAATGTGTCCAGGTGGGTTTGGAATGCCTCCAGAGATGGAGACTCCACAACCTCTGTGGGCAGCCTGCTCCAGGGTTCTGCTACCCTCAAACTGAAGACTGGAACCTCCTCTGCTCCAGTTTGTGTCCACCACCCCTTATCTTGTCACTGAACAGCACTGAGACATTCACCTTGATCAGATCCCCTCTCACTCTGCTCTTCTCCAGGCTGAACAGCCCCAGGTCTCCCAGACTTTGTGTGTCAGAGAGATGCTCCAGTCCCCTCAGCATCTTAGTGGCTTTCCACTGGACTCTCTCCAGTCCAGTGGAAAGCCTTGTCCTTCTTGAACTGGGGAGGCAAGAATTGGATGAAATATTCCAGATAAAGCAGGGCAGAGTAGAGGGGGAGGAGATCCTTCCTTGCTCTGCTGGTCAGATGTATTATCCTCTTTCCTCTGAACACTTCCCTTTGCTCCTGCTGGCCAGAACTGTGTTGTAGTGTGAGGGTAGGGAGATGTAGCTGAGTTTGTGACATGTCCTGTGTTACTGAAAATCCCTCTCAGTTGATGCAGTATGAAATGTCTGATGAAGCCATGGCTTTGTTTTACTAAATGAAAAGATGATTTTTTTGTTTGTTTCTTTTAACAGCAGAACTGGTTATATTTTATGAACTTGAACTTGGATCAGGAAAGGAATGTCATTTTCTTACCCAAAGAGCAGCATTGTTGTATAAAGCTGAGGAAAAAAAAAAAAAAACAAAACACCAAAACCTAAACCAACAACAACAAAACACAAAACAAATAAAACACAAAATGACAACAACAACAACAAAACCAACCTAACCCAAAACAAAACAAAAAACACCAACAAATAAAAAAACCCAAACCAACCCAAAACCCAAAAAAACAACCAAACAAAAATAACAAGGGAAAAAACAAAAAAACACCAACTAAACAAACAAAAATACCTCAACCAACCAAAAATCCCCCAAAAAAACCAAACCCAAAAAACCAGCATTCAGAAGGGCATCAAAGTTTAATATTAGTGCTCTACCTTTTATTAATACAAAAGGTGGAATTCCAATTTGCATTTGCATCACTTGGCAAACCCTCTGTAAAAACAAACTCAACACCACCATTCTCCACTTCCCTCCCCCCCTCCTTCCTTTTTTTTTTTTTTAACTTTTTTTTCCAATATTTTGTCTAGTTGTATTACCAGAGATCTTTGTCAGAGATGAGTGCTTGGAGGTCAGAGAGGCCATGGTGTTGCCTGTGTTCATGAAAGTGTAAATAATCTGAGAGACTGACGTGAGGAGAAGGTGCCTCCTTTAGGCTTTGCCAGGTTTTATTGGCTTTTTGTTGGGTTTCTGGGTTGTTTGTTTGGTTTGGTTTTTTTTCCCCTCAAATTGAAGGCAGATGTGTTCAGGGGAAAACTCCTGAGGACAGGAGGCCATCTCAAAACGAAGCAGTGGAAGAGGTCCCCTTCCTGTGACAATATTTTTAATTCAGGTGACATGAAATAATTGAAATGCATCTCTCTTCAAACCTTTCACAGTGTCACTGTATCAGAGTACATTAAGAGATTGGAAGGGACCTCCAGAGATCATCCAGTCCAACCCCCCCTGCCAGAGCAGCATCACTCAGGGTAGTCTGCACAGGAATACATCCAGGTGGGTTTGGAAAGTCTCCAGAGAAGGAGACTCCACAACCTCTCTGGGCAGCCTGCTCCAGGGCTCTGCCACCCTCACTGACCACTCTATGATTCTGTATAACCCAAAAGCAGGGGAGAGGAGAACATGACGCTCGTGTTTCTTCTGATGTAAAGCTCACACCTTGCTGAATATTGTTCTGTTTTTCACTTTTCAGTGACTGTTGATCCATAGGGAAGCAGATAAGATAAAATGGGAAAAAGAACATAGAGTACAAGCTATCCTTCACACATCTGAAAGGCTGCTTATCTAAAGGTTGCTTATCTAAAGGATTGTTTTTCTGAAAGGATGGTTGCTTATCTAATCCCTAGCAAGAATGACTGAAGCAGGAATCATATCACCTCAGAAGAAGACCAAAAAAGTCCCCAAATTTTTGCTTACCAATCCTTCCTTGGACAGAGCAAGAGTGAATTAAACTTCCTCAGTTCCTTCAGAGGGAAGAAAAGTTTGCAGCTCTCTGCTCTTTATCACAGGACACAGAGTATTCTGGACGAGATTTCACATTTCTCAGCACCCTTCTTGCATGTACACCCAGCTAAACTACAGTCACAGGACTCAAACACAACCTGCACAGTTACTTTTTCTCTGTGGAAAAAAAAAAAAGTCCTGTAGGATGCAATTACAGCTGGAGACACAAGACAAGGGAAAACTTCTTTGCTGTGAGGGTGCTGGAGTGGGCTGCCGAAAGAGGTTGTGGAGTCTCCTCCTCTGGAGGCTTTCAAAACTTGCCTGGACATTGGGATCCTGGGCATCCTGATCTAGAAGAACCTGCTCTAGCAGGGGGACTGGACTAGATGACCTATAGAAGTTCCTTCCAAACCCCACCATTGTGTGCTTCTGTGATTCTGTGGTTCACTGAAGTACCTTAATAGAATCATAGAATTGTCAGGGTTGGAAGGGATCTCAAGGATCATCCAGTTCCAACCCCCCTGCCATGGGCAGGGACACCTCACACTACAGCAGGTTACTCACAGCCATATCCAGCCTGGCTGCAAAATCCTCCAGGGATGAGGCTTCCACCACCTCCCTGGGCAACCTGTGCCAGTGTCTCACCACCCTCGTGGGGAAGAACTTCTTCCTAACATCCAATCTGAATCTCCCCATTTCTAGTTTTGCTCCATTGCCCCCAGTCCTGTCACTCCCTGACACCTTCAAAAGTGCCTCCCCAGCTTTCTTGCAGCCCCCTTTAGGTACTGGAAGCTCACAATAAGGTCTCCTGGGAGCCTTCTCTTCTCCAGACTGAACAGCCCCAACTCTCTCAGTCTGTCTCCAGAGCAGAGCAGCTCCAGCCCTCTGATCATCCTCCTGGCCCTTCTCTGGACACCTTCCAGCACCTCCAGATCTTTCCTGTACTAGGGGCTCCAGAACTGGACACAGTGCTCCAGGTGTGGTCTCCTCAGAGTGGAGCAGAGGGGGAGAATCCCCTCCCTGGCCCTGCTGGCCACACTTCTCTTGCTGCAGCCCAGGCTCTGCTTGGCTTTCTGGGCTGCAAGTGCACATTTACATTGTTTTCAGTGACAACTACTTAATAGGAGTGGTGGTTTAAGTTCAAAATTACTCAAATAAATGGTTTTTAAGGTTGCCTACTTTGCCTAGGGACAAAGGTAAACTATCCCACATTGTGAACAAGTTTCTTTTACTCAGTCTAAAGCATTTGGGAACAGAACATGAAATCACATTAGAAATGAGAGTAACTTGACCAAAGTAGCAAGAGAGTTAACAAGTTCCTACTAAAGTAGGAAGAAGCCTTCTGTAGATAGAGGATTATTTCCCCTGGGTTCCAGTGTCATATATCATAGGGTTGAGATGAATTTCGAAGACAGATGAAGTCATTATCTTTGACCTTCTCTTAGCAAAACAAACATGATGGTGAGCAGCAGTAACAGCTCTATAGAAATGAATGTTTTTCTTAAAGGATAGAGTCAGGGACTCTGCTCTCCCTCCATTTCTGAGGGTGAGTTTGTTCCTCTGATGGAAGACTACACTTGAAGTCAGCTCAGCAACTGAAGGATATCAGTGTATTGGTGTGGTGAGAACAGCAACATGGACATGGAATGTCACCTGGGTTGGAAAGGACCTCTAAAGATCATCCAGTCCAACCCCCTCTGCAGTCCGCAGGGACATCCTCAATGAGATCAGGACTCCCAGAGCATTATTAAGCCTCATCTTGAATATCTCCAGGGATGGGGCCTCAGCCACCTCTCTGGGCAACCTGTTCCAGTGCTCAACCCCCCTCATGGTACAGAACTTGTTCCTAGCATCCAATCTAAATCTGCTCTTCTCTCATTTCAAACCATTGTCTCTTGTCCCATCTCTGCAGGCCTTTATAGTCTCTCTCCAGCCTTCTTTTAGCCCCCTTCAGGTAGTGTCAGGCTGCTATTAGGTGTCCTTGGAATCTCCTCCAGGCTGAACACTCCCAGCTCCCTCAGCCTGTCCTCATAGCTGAGCTTCTCCAACCCTCTGATCATTTTTGTGGTCCTCCTCTGGACCCTCTCCATGAGCTCCATGTCCTTCCTATATTGAAGGCTCCAGAGCTGCACACAGTATTCCAGGTGAGGTCTCCCCAGAGCAGAGCAAAGTGTCAGAATCACCTCTCTGGCTCTGCTGGCAATGCTGCTTTGGATGCAGCCCAGGTTGCCATTGACTTTCTGTGCTGCAAGCTCACACTACCTGCTCCTGTCCAGCTTCTCATCCATCAGCACCCCCAAGTCCTTTTCCTCAGGGCTGCTTTCTATCACCTCCTCCCCCAGCCTGTGTTTATACTGAGGATTGTTCCAACACAAATGCAGGACCCTGAATTTGCTCTTTTTAAACCATGTGAGGTTCACCTGAAGATAAAGAAGGAAGGATTTGGATCTCATCAGTCTTGTAGTTAGTGAACACAAAAATCATGCCTTCAGATTTAGAGCATTTATAATCTTGCTTGTTTACAGACTTTTCCAAACAAAAGCAGGACTCAGATCAAGGCTCTATGGACTTCCATACTATGCCCAGTCTTTGCTGTCCTCTTTCTTAGGGACAGTTGTTTCCTGCTTCCCTTTGCTTTTGTGTTACAGTCTCTTTGAAGCTGTCTCCTCTGACTTGATGCTGGCTATTCCTGTGGAGCTATGCTTTACAAGCCCAGTGCACAATTTTGCTGTCTTGCTTTTCTTCCAGTAACTCAATCTGGCTTTGTTCTGCAACCACAGAATAACTCAGGTTGAAAGGAGTCTCCAAGCAGGGTCAGCTCTGAGTTCAGACCATGCTGCTTAGGGGATTTGCACAGCAGGGTCTTAAAAGCCCCCAAGAAAGGAAATTGTTCAAACTCTGGCCAACCTGTTCTGTTGCTGGACCATTCACATGAGGGGAAAAAAAAAAAGCTTCTCAAAATATTCCATCTGAACCTCTTGTTTCAATTTACATCAGTATTCTTTTGTTCTTCTGCTGTTCTTCATCAATCATTGTGAAGATACTGACTTCATTTCCTCATAGCTTCTCCCAGCCTGCTATCAGGTCTTCCTCAAAGCCCTCTCTCCTCCAGGTTGAACAAGGCCTACCCTTAGCCTCTTCTAAGGGCAAAAGCTCCAGCCTCTGACCATCTTGGTGGCCCTCTGCTGAAGTCACTCCATCTTGTTTGTGTCTTTTTTTTGTACTGGGCAGGGTGTGTCCTGCCAAACTGGGCACCCTAAAGTATTCTAGATGCTGTCTACAAACTGCCAAGGAAAAGTGAATGACTGCTTCTGTTAATGCATCCCAGGAAGCTGACAGCCTTTGATGTGAGGGCACACTGCTGTCTCCTTTTCACTGTCTCTACCAAAGCCCCAGGTCCTTTTCCACAGAGCTGCTCCCTGATGGTATTCCAGGAGGCCCAGCTAGTATCATTCCCATTGTCCCTGCTGAGTTCCCATGGCTCCATTCCTTCAGCCCATCTATCAATTTTCCAACCTTTTTCACCTTCTTCCCTTTTAATCAGTTAACCATAGTAGGGCTTCCCCTTTTTCTGTGCAGCTGGGCCACAGCCTTTCATCTCTGCTGGGACTCTGTCATCTTCCAGACACTGTTAATCTCTTCCTTGTTCCACACCTCCTTAGCCTGACTCCTCAGCCTGAGCATGGCTCCTCCAGGTGAGGACACATTCTCTCACAGTGTCACTCTGTAGGCCAGGATGTGGGTGGCCACTGCAGCAGGACAGGCTGGGAGGTGATCTACTGGAGAGCAGCCCTGTGGAGAAGGACCTGGGAGTGCTGGTGGAAAACAGGTTCTGCATGGGACAGCAATGTGCCCTGGTGGCCAAGAAGGCCAATGGGAGCCTGAGGGGCATTGAGAGGAGTGTGTCCAGCAGATCCAAGGAGGTTCTCCTCCCCCTCTATTCTGCCCTGCTGAGACCTCACCTGGAATATTGCATCCAGCTCTGGGCTCCCCAGTTCAAGAGGGACAGGGATCTGATGGAGAGAGTCCAAAGGAGGGCTCCAAGGATGCTGAAGGGATTGGAGCACTGCCTGGTGAGGAGAGGCTGAGAGCCCTGGGGGTGTTTAGTGTGGAGAGGAGAAGACTGAGAGGGGATCTGATCAATGTCTATCAATATCTGAGGGCTGGGGGTCAGGAAGGAAGGGACAAGGACAGCCTCTGCTCTATTGTGCCCTGGAATAGGACAAGGGGCAATGGATGCAAACTCCAGCACATGAGGTTCCACCTCAACATGATGAGGAAGAACTTCTTTACTGTGAAGGTCACAGAGCACTGGAACAGGCTTCCCAGAGAGGTTGTGGAGTCTCCTTCTCTGGAGCCTTTCCAGCCCTGTCTGGATGTGTTCCTGTGTGACCTGCACTAGATTCTATGGCCCTGCTCTGGCTGGGGGCGGGTGTTGGACTGGAAGATATCCAGCCCCTAACACCATGGGATCCTGTGATCCAACCTCCAGAGCTCTGTCTGGGACAAGACCTCAGTTATCCCGGAGGCTTCTGCTTCATACAAAGCTGAGCACAGTATCCTATGGTTACAGTGCCACAATCACCTTCAGTTCCCAGCCTCCCCTCACTCACCCAAATGCACAAATTGCTGTTCTAGAAGCTGCAGTCAGGGTCTGACTGTTTGATGAGTCTTTTCCCAGCAGTAGGTGCATGGCTGCTTGCCACTCCTGAATCAGGAGGCAGCTGAAGGTATAAGATGTACACACCCTTTGGCCAGAGAGACCCAACAGAAGTGCCCAGAAACTGCTAGATTTGGTAGGAAAAAAAACATATGGAGTAGCTTTCCCAGCAACATCAGTTGCTCCAGTGTTCCTAGAAGACTTCCTAGAAGATCTTAGAAGAAGATCTTAGATGAGCCTGGAAACTACTCTGCAAACTATTGTGTCTGCTAGCTTCAGTTTGGCATATTTTAGTAGTTCTGACTTCTGTTGAAGTCACATTCCCCTAGCAATCCCATTATCCCTTTTGGATCCCTGATTATTGTTACAAATTCAGTCTTCATTTAGAGATTCCATAAAAAAAAAACCTTAAAAACTACACATTTAAGGCACATCTGTCATACAGGTTTGGAAAGTTTCATTCTCTTTGACTTTTCCTAGGAAACGGATCCTTTTCAAAAGGGCTCTGGCACTCTAGGAATTCTGCTTCCCTAAAATATCTGCAGTCGAGCCTGAAAATTCCCTGATGCCATTTCAGTTTTGCTGGAATAACTAATGATCCTCACACCTTTGGCTCAATATTATATATAAGTATATATGTATATATGTATTAAATATATATATTAAAATATATATGTGATATATAATATATAAATATATATTATATATAAATATATATACATAATTTTATATATTTAAAATTAAATACATATATAAAATATATAATATATATATGATGTCTGCTTTTATATATTATATATATAATACGCATATTATATATTTATATTTATTTATAAATATAGATATGAGATAGAGAGAGAGAGAGAAGTAGAGAGAGAGAGAGAGAGAGATGATAGAGATGATAGAGATGATAGAGATGATAGAGATGATAGAGATAGAGACAGAGAGAGACAGAGATAGAGATAGATATAGAGATAGAGATAGTGATAGAGGTATAGACAGATATGAGATATAGAGATAGAGATAGAGATAGAGATAGAGATAGAGATAGAGATAGAGATAGAGGTAGAGATAGAGATAGAGATAGAGGTATAGACAGATATGAGATATAGAGATAGAGATAGAGATAGAGAGAGAGAGAGAGATAGAGATAGAGAGATAGAGAGATAGAGATAGAGATAGAGATAGAGATAGAGATAGAGATAGAGATAGAGATAGAGATAGAGGTATAGACAGATATGAGATATAGAGATAGAGATAGAGATAGAGATAGAGAGAGAGATAGAGATAGAGATAGAGATAGAGATAGAGATAGAGAGATAGAGATAGATAGAGATAGAGATAGAGATAGAGAGATAGAGAGATAGAGATAGAGATAGAGATAGAGATAGAGATAGAGATAGAGATAGAGATAGAGATAGAGATAGAGATAGAGATAGAGATAGAGATAGAGATAGAGATAGAGACAGAGACAGAGATAGAGATAGAGATGATAGAGATAGAGATAGAGATAGAGATAGAGATAGAGATAGAGATAGAGATAGAGATAGAGATAGAGATAGAGGTAGAGACAGAGATGAGATAGAGATAGAGATAGAAATAGAGATAGAGATAGAAATAGAGATAGAGATGGAGATAGAGATAGAGGTAGAGACAGAGATGAGATAGAGAGATAGAGATAGAGATAGAGGTAGAGCTAGAGATGAGATAGAGAGATAGAGATAGAGAGATAGAGAGATAGATATATTTGCTGCATTAAGAAGAGTGTGTCCAGAAGGCTGAAGGAGGTTCTCCTCCCCCTCTACTCTGCCCTGCTGAGACCTCACCTGGAATATTGCATCCAGCTCTGGACTCCCCAGTTCAAGAGGGACAGGGATCTGCTGGAGAGAGTCCAAGGGAGGGCTCCAAGGATGCTGAAAGGACTGGAGCACTGCCTGGGGAGGAGAGGCTGAGAGCCCTGGGGGTGTTTAGTGTGGAGATGAGAAGACTGAGAGGGAATCTGATCAATGTCTATCAATCTCTGAGGGCTGGGGGTCAGGAAGGAAGGGACAGGGACAGGCTCTGCTCAGTTGTACCCTGGGATAGGACAAGGGGCAGTGAATGGAAACTCCAGCACAGAAAGCTCCACCTCAACATGAGGAAGAACTTCTTCACTATGAGGGTCCCAGAGCCGAGGAGCAGGATGTCCAGAGAGGTTGTGGAGTCTCCTTCTCTGGAGCCTTTCCAGCCCTGTTTGGATATGTTCCTGTGTGACCTGTGTTGGATTCTATGGTCCTGCTCTGGCAGGAGGGTTGGACTGGAAGATGTCCAGAGGTCCCTTTCATCCCCTAACATCCAGGGATCCTGTGATCTATATATAAAAAATAATATGTATATATAACTATATATAAAAATATAAATAAATATATCTTTTGCTAACTTATTTTATTTTTAAGAGTGGTCAGGCATTGGAACCGGCTGCCCAGGGAGGTGGTGGAGTCACCATCCCTGGAGGTGTTCAAAAATAGTAGAGAGAAGTCACTTTGGGACATGGTTTAATGGCCATGGTGGTGTTGGTTCTTTGAAGACTTTTCCAGTCTTAATGA
This sequence comes from Indicator indicator, assembly GCF_027791375.1. Classification (NCBI taxonomy): domain Eukaryota; kingdom Metazoa; phylum Chordata; class Aves; order Piciformes; family Indicatoridae; genus Indicator; species Indicator indicator. The sequence continues at coordinate 1,181,333 of NC_072021.1, forward strand.
TTCTAGAATTCAACCCTAGGCCTTAAAAGGTTATCTGATTAATGAAAAGAGAAGAGGTAGAAAAAAAATGACAGAAGAGTATCTGGAGACACAGATTTTGACTTCAACCTGAAGCTGTAAGCAGTAAGCTGCTTGCCTAGAGTCACAAAGAATTTCAGCAGCTGATCCAGAACTTGATGTTACATTTTCTACTTCCAATACAGTGAACTGGTCATGAAACCATTGTGCCTTCAAAGTAAATATTTAGAAGCTTTTTCAAGCTCAAAATTCAATTTCCTTAGGCAAAGTTCTTTGGGGCATGTTCAGGTCAAATGTAATTTAGAAGGGTGGGTATTTTGGTGGTGGTTTTGTTTTTTTCTTTTTTTGGTTTTTTTTTTTGCTCACATAAGTTGAAGGAAGACGAATCCTCTGAAAGGCAGGAAAAACAGAGCAGAATGTAAGCACAGAGTCTTCAAAAATGGTGCCATGTCTTCAAAACTGCTATGATGCCAAAGGCATCCTGGTTTGGGTTAGAGACAGGGTGGGCAGCAGGGACAGGAGGTGATCTGCTCAGCACTGGGGAGACAACACCTCGAGTGCTGTGTTCAGTTCTGGACCCCTCACAACAGGAAGGACATTGGAGTGCTGGAGCCTGTCCAGAGAAGGGCAGTGAGGTTGGAGAAGGGTCTGGAGCACCTGGGCTATGAGGAACTGCTGAGGGAGGTGGGGGTGTTCAGGATGGCTGAGGGGAGACCTCATTGCTGTCTCCAGCTCCCTGAAGGGAGGTTGGAGTGAGGAGGGGGCAGCCTCTGCTCCTTGGTGGCAAGAGACAGGAGCAGAGGAAATGGTTCCAAGCTGCACCAGAGGAGGTTCAGGCTGGATGCTAGGAAATATTTCCTCGCAGAGAGGGTTCTCAGCCATTGGAATGGTCTGCCCAGGGCAGTGGAGGTGCTTAAGCAGTGTGTGGACCTGGTGCTTAGCAACATGGTTTAGGATTGACCCTAAATTGGGTCGAGGGTTGGACTGGATGAGCTTTGAGATGTCTTCCAACTGAATGTTTTCTCTGATTCTGTAACTTTCCATTAAAAAAAAAAAAAAGGAGAAATATTAAGTGTTGAAAATGACACAATGCTAGAATCTGAACCTGATTTGCAGGTGACAGATGTTGAACCCTCACTCAGCTGTTATTCTTTTTTACTTGAATACTCTTCAAAGGCTGAAAAATAGATGCTTCAGTCCAGCAGAAATGAAACATGAACTTCTGCACTTGGAATGAGAAGTGTTGCCTTTTCCAGTCTTGGGATACACTGGATTATTCAACTGCATTTTTGATTATAAAGATGCTTAAAGCACCATATATAAGGAAGATAATTATCAAGGATCTGTGAGAGCACACAGAAAGATGCTTAGATTTAGTTTGAAAGGGACCTGAAAGACCATGTAGTTCCAACTCCCATGCCATGTTCAGGGACACCTCCTACTAAGCCAGGTGGTTCAAGGCTCCATCTTACCTACCCTTGAGCACTTCCAGGCTTGGAGTTTCTATAACTTCTCTGGGCAACCTTTCCAGCCTCTCACCACCATCACAAGGAAGAATTTCTTCCTGATGTCTCATCTGAATCAGGGTGAGCTCACAAGGCAAACACTGCAGACACCATACTGATGGTCAGGGAGACTTTGGGTTGTAATTTCCCTCTCCAAAGAAGTTAAGCACTGATGTGTTAATCCTTTTTCATTACACTGGTTCTGATGAGATTCCTAAGTGATGCCCAGAGTAGTGAAAGGTGACTCAAGAACCATAAGAAAGTCTGAATCAGAGAATTGTAGAGTCATAGAATCACAGAATCATAGAATCTTAGAATCAATGAATATCAGAATCATAGAATCATAGTCATAGAATCACAGAATCACAGAACCACAGAATCATAGAATCAGAGAATCAGAGAATCTTACAATCAATGAATATCAGAATCATAGAATCATAGAGTCATAGAATCACAGAACCACAGAATCAGAGAATCAGAGAATCTTAGAATCAATGAATATCAGAATAATAGAATCACAGAATCACAGAATCACAGAATCACAGAATCACAGAACCACAGAATCAGAGAATCAGAGAATCTTAGAATCAATGAATATCAGAATCATAGAATCATAGAGTCATAGAATCACAGAACCACAGAATCGTAGAATCAGAATCACAGAATCACAGAAACAGAATCACAGAATCATACAATCTTAGAATCTGTGACTCACAGAATCACAGAATCTTAGAATCATAGAATCACAGAATCACAGAATGGTCTGAGTTGGAAGGGATCTCCAAAGGTCATCCAGTCCAACCCCCTCTGCAGTCAGCAGGGACATCCGCAACTAGATCAGGTTGCCCAGAGCCCTGTTGAGTCTGGGCTCGAGTCTGGAAAATGTATGCTTCATCTCACAAGGACACTCAGCCTCCTCAATTCTTAACCCTCTGCTTCTCTTCTCTTCGGCCAGTGGTTGCTGCTGATGTATTAGTGAGAAGAATCTTGCTTTTATCAGTGCCTCAGAGTGTGCTAATTACCTCATTTCTAAGAAATGCTGTGTTATGCCTGGCACAGCTCTTCAGCATCCACTCTACTCAGCAGTAATTTCTTGGCCAAGCAGAGTTCTTGCTACATGTAATTAGCATTTCCTCCCATTATAAATAATTGTTCCTCATTTTCTATTAATTCTTTTCTAGGGCTCTTGATATCTTTCCAGGAACAATAGACAAACCTGAGCAAATTGTTTCAGGAGCCTTCCATTGGCCAATTTTGTTATTGTTGCAACCCAATCCTGTGCCATTGGCTCCACAGGGTATTAAGAACATTAATGCTTGTGCTTGATGGAAGTTGGGAAATTCAAGGCAAATGTTTAATGCTGAGAGTAAGGTTATCCATACTGCATTTGTTCTCTCTTCTTTGTTTAAAGGCTTCAGTTTCTGGGTGGGATTTGTATATGTAAGATATGTTGATCTATGGGAGAGGAGCCAGTTTGAGATGAAGGCACTGAAAGAAGTGTGTGCCTGGAAGCTGAGAGCTCAAGGCCCCAGGGTAGTCAGCAAAGATAGGGTCAAGACATAGGCTGGAAGAGTTGTTCAAGCAACCTGCCAAGGTGAGTGTCTGATGCAACTTGAGAGGTCCTCATCTGGTCACCTCCTGTACTTCAAAAAGGCACAGATCTCCTTAAGTTCTGTGTCATATGATAGAGTCCTAGAGGAGTGGTTTAGGCTGGAAGGGACCTTTCAAGGCCATCTAGTCCAACCCCCCTGCAGCCAGAAGGGACATCTGCAACTAGAGGAGGTTGCTCACAGCCCCAAACAACCTGATCTGGAATGGTTCCAGGGATGGGGCATCTACCACCTCTCTGGGCAACCTGGGCCAGGGCCTCACCACCTCAATGTAAACTATTTCTTCCTTCTCTCTAGTCTGAACCTCCCTCTTTTAATTCAAACCTTCATCTCTTCTCCTGTCACAACAGGCCCTGCTAAAAGAGTCTGTCCCCAGCTTTCTGATCTACCCCTTTAAGCCACCAGAAGGTCTTCCTGGAGCCTTCTCTTCTTGCAGGCTGAACAACCCCAACTCAGTCCCTCCTCACAGCAGAGGGCTTCCAGTCTTCCTATCATTGCTGTGGCCTCCTCTGGCTCCACTCCAACAGGTCCATGTCCTTCTTGTGCTGAGGTCTCCAATATTAAATCTCAAGGCTTAAATTTAGCCTTTTTTTCTTTTTCCCTCTGAAAACTGTTGTGATGCACTAGTTCTATATCTGTGAACAGACACCTCAAATGTCTGAGCATCTCAAGTGAAAGTAGAAGTCTGTGTCTGGGCAACAGAAAATCTCTTCTGGTAAGCTGAAATAATTTCTAGGCTTCACTGTTCCTCAGCTGCCATTAGAGAAGGGGCATGAGGATGGTCAGAGGGCTGGAGCTCCTCTGCTATGGAGACAGACGGAGAGTTGGGGTTGTTCAGTCTGGAGAAGGCTCCCAGGAGACCTTCTTGTGGCCTTCCAGTATCTGCAGGAGGCTCCAAGAAAGCTGGGGAGGGACTTTTGAGGGTGTCAGGGAGTGATAGGACTGGGGGAATGGAGCAAAACTAGAAGTGGGTAGATTCAGATTGGATGTTAGGAAGAAGTTCTTCCCCACGAGGGTGGTGAGACACTGGCAGAGGTTGCCCAGGGAGGCAGTGGAAGCCTCATGCCTGGAGGTTTTTGCAGCCAGGCTGGATGTGGCTGTGAGCAACCTGCTGTAGTGTGAGGTGTCCCTGCCCATGTCAGGGCTGAGCCTTAAGGTCCCTTCCAACCCTGACAATTCTGTGATTCTATGATTATTTTTCAAGAGTTAAGATAACTCCTTGCACATTCAGAATCTTACACTGAAGACTCCCACTCTAAGCCCCAGTGGCTGATTTCAGATTTCACCTATGACACTGCTGACACTTCTGTCATCATCCTGCCAGAAGGAGGTAAATATTGCCTAAGACCTCCTCAATGAAGAAGCTGTTTCTTATTCTCAATTCTCTTCCTTTTCTTTTTTTGTCCTTAAGGTACAGTTGGAAACCTGTCTTCTTTCCCAGTATGATGCAGGGGTAGAAGTTGATCCATAGTCTAGGACCTGGTACAGCTTAGATCAGGATAATGCTTGCTGCATGATTCTTGAGTAACTATAGGTATGATACTTAGCTTCTCAGTGCTTCATTGTCTCTGTATGATGGCTATCAACGTGATGAAGCATCAAAAATAAAAGGAAAAAATTGGAATGTGTGCAACTTTTTGATCTTTACCGTGTCTGGAGATATAGAACAGGAGAAAAAAAAAAAAAAAACAATAAAAGCACTTTGGGTTCTATTTTATGAATTAATTCTATGGCTTGAAGTCATAATATCAACTGTATCTGGAATCTCAGGTATTTGCTCTGCTCTGGTGAGTTCTCACCTGGAGTAGTGTGTCCAGGTCTGGAGCCTTCAATACAGGAAGGACATAGAGCTGATAGAGAGGGTCCAGAGGAGGGCCATGAAAATGATCAGGGGGTTGGAGAAGCTATGCTACAAGGACAGACTGAGGGAGCTGGGAGTGTTCAGCCGGAGAAGAGAAGGGTCTGGAGAGACCTAATAGCATCCTGCCAGGACCTGAAGGAAGCTACAAGAAGGATGGAGAGAGACTGTTTGCAAAGGCCTGCAGGGAGAGGATGAAGGGCAATGGCTTCAAACTAGAGCAAAGCAGATTTAGATTGGATATGAGGAACAGGTTCTGCACCATGAGGGTAGTGGAACACTGGAGCAGGTTGCCCAGGGAGGCGGTTGGGGCCCGTTCCCTGGAAATATTCAAGGTGAGGCTCAACAGGGCTCTGGACAACCTGATCTAGTTGAGGATGTCCCTGCTGACTGCAGAGGGGGTTGGACTGGATGACCTTTGGAGATCCCTTCCAACCCTGACCATTCTATGATTCTATGATTCTATAATTCTAGATTCTAAGATTTTAAGATTCCTTGATTCTATTTCTAAATGTTTCAAGCTTAGTTGTTAAATGTTAGCAACCAGCAAAAAAATCTGATTTGGTGTAAGTGCACTGTCCTGAAATGTTGGCAATTCAGCTCCTGCACAGTCATAATTCATTTACTGAAATAAAGGTCAGTCAAAATGATGAAGCTCCTGCTACTGTGTTGAGTAATGGATGATTAGAAGATCAGAATTGGTATTGTTAATCCAAGGAATACACTGCAGAAGAACTCTGCAGTGCTGTGAGTCACCACTTCTATTGTGCAATGAAGACAAAGTTGGTGTATCTCATAAACTGCTATCCTGTTCTCTTTCACCCATGCCTCTGTACAGCCTGTCTTCCAGATCAGATCTAGATCTTATGCTAATACATTGGCTTGCCATTTCTGCTCTTTTTTTGTCTTTTTTTGGTGGCTGTTGTTTTTCCCTCTGTTTGAACACCATTTCTGTGAAAAAGTAAGCATTTCCTGGTCAGCCTGAAAAATCCACTCCATTTCCTAGAACTCAGAGAGGCTTTCAAAAGATAAACTGAGTTATTTTTCTTTCTTAGTTTCTTCTGCATTCTTTCTCCTTCTTGACTGTATACATTTCTTCGTTGCTAACATTTGCCAAGGTTAAGTACAAGAATTATTGCTCTTTTTTTTTTTTTCTTTCCCCTCAGGCTGCTTAGTAACCATGTGGTGGCTGTCTTGGCTGGCACGTTGCATTCTTAATTGGGTTTGCAGATATTTTGCCTCACCAGCATCTATCTCTTTGTCTTTTCTGAGTGGGCTGAAAAGTCAGGCAATAGTTCTTTATGGGTAGGTTGCAGATGGCTCCATCCACTTCTCATTTTCCTCCTCACAAGACTGCAGACACCTGTGATGCTTCTCTTCTTTATTATTCTTCAGTTTATCTATTTCTCTCCTTGATATGGACCTTCCTGAGGACTTCAGTGTGGCTTCCCTGGTCTTGCTTGCTAATTTTCACTGCACTGACTCATTTCTTTCAGAAGAAAACTGAATGTACACACTCCTGTGGCTGTCTTGGGTATCTTGGTTGTCAAGCTTGAGAGTTTCTACTGCTCTTTCACTCTTTGCCACTGAACTTAGTAGTAAACAGGTTTGGGGCAAGGAACCCCCACAGCCTAAAGACTTCCATGTTCACCACAGGCTTTTTGCTACTGTGCTTGGTGCTGTCGCTCAGAACCTCTTTTTCTATGTTGAGATGAGAGGTTAATGCTGAGTGCCAGTGAGACATGGAAAGAAATAATTAGGCAATGACCACAAGCTATGGAAACAGAAGCAGTCTCACAAGCTGGCCCATTCTGAGGGAAGCACAGCTCAGTTTTGCAGCTGGGAATGTTGTATTTTACAACATTCTCTTGCACATCCTAACTGTTCTGCGTAGGGCTCTGTGTCATAACAGCCTCCAGCTCCTGCCACAGGCTGAGTATGAGGAAACAATTACAGAAATCTACCTTCTGAACTTCCTGGGGTGTTACCCTGCTGCCTTCTTCCCTGGGATAACTTATTGCCGTTCAGATGAAATCAAAGACTCTGCAGCAGCTCGAAGGAGATGAGAATCCTCCCCATTGTGTTCAGACAATGGGAGGACAGCTCTTGCCATTAACATAAACAATTATGCACTTCATTTCAGGAGAGAGAAAACTGGGGAGGATACAAATCGTCCAACACCTAGTCCAGCAAGAGCAAACGACGTGTTAAAGTTTCCTCTACCATCATGCAAAGGGATACCTGCAGCTTCATGGTGAGCAGCAGTTTGGGACAGGCTGGGCAGTACACTTCCCAACAGAGCTAAGTGATGATACTTTGTGCCTACTTACCACCTCTCATCACAACCTACACTATCAAACCCCTCGTTGTTGCAGCCCTTATAACACGTCTGCAGAAGACAATTACACCATTGTAGAGATTGCACAGGGAGATTAAACGGCTTGGGTTAGGCCACACAGCGAGTGAGCAGCAGAGCCAAAAGGAGAGCGTGAGTGTTGGCTTCCAGCCCCCTGCTCTAACTACCGGACTTAGCTGCCTTAACACTTAATTCCCATATTGCTTCTCTAATGCAGCTACTGGAAACATTGGAGAGCCCTCGATAGGTTTTGGTGTAATACCAAACCAGTTGTGCTTCTCTCTCCCAGCTCCTTTAAGATGTCACAAAACACTGCAATGACTTTTTTTCCTTTTCTTTTTTTTTTCTTTCTTTTTTTTTTTTCTCAAGGGCCTCATTTTATGGGTTGCCTCAGGTTGCCTAGCCCCGGTAGGGGATCAGCATGACATTGTGCTGCTCCCATCCCCTGGCCCCAGAACACAATTGCTGGCTGCTGCTGCCTCTCTCTGCTAAGCTTTCGTCATGGCCTCAGCCTTATGCCCTCAACTCTGCTGTCTGAGGAGCTGGACCGGTCTGTGCTCAGAGCGTTCCAGCTATATGCTGCTTAACGGGAACCAGATGTCTCCCAGTCACCGGCCAGAGCTTTCTGTCCTGTCGCTCCCTTAGCTTCTCCCGGGCAGACCTTCAGGTACCCCAGACCGGCCAGCCACAGCCTGCCCGGAGTTTCCTGCGGGGTGCTCCGGGGGTGAGCAGGCGGAGGGAGGAGGAGAAGGGGAATCGAAGCGGGCTGCGGGACGGCGAGGAGGGAGGAGCAGCAGCCCGCCCTGCTCGGCGATGGATGGATGCCACTCGCCTGCCCTCCCGCTGCCAGCAGGGCTCCGGGGGACACCTCCCGCCTCGCCGGGGCCCGCGCCCCACGGCGCAACACAGCGCGGGACGAACCGGGTCGAGGAAAGGTGGCAGGAGGGACGGCGCTGCATGGGTTCCGTTTACTGCGATTGCAAACTTTCTGCGCTTCGCGCAGCTCCTGGGCTGCTCCGAGAGCTGCCTACCTTTGCCAAGCCAGAGTAATGCTCGTGAAATGAGGTGGAGGGGAGGAGAAGGACTGTGGCGGAAAACAAAGGTCGGATGTAGCGGATAGAGTCTCGCCGGTCGCCTCTTTGTAGTAGAGAACCTGGAGGTGTGACTGAAGAGCCAAACCACCTACACCCCAGGGATGCCACCCAATCGCTGCCTGTGTGCTGTGCAGAACTCCTCCCCTCTGGCTTGGCTGAGCAGAGACCTTCAGAGAAGCTGCCTGCTCCGGCTTCTACAGACTGCAACATATAAAAGCTGTTAGCAGCTCCCGTGGCCAGAAGCTTCAAAAGCAGCAGAGATTTGTTCTTGCTGAGGGGTTGTAATAAGAGACACTCCTTCACAAAGGTCCATGCCATCACATAGGAGAGTGCTGTAGATACTGGGAGAACAATAGGCTGTGGTTTTTTTCTTATTTCTCTTGCTATTATCCAGAGGTAAGCCGTTCAGCTCACTCAGTTTGCTTTGCATGCAGCTTTAGCACTGCTCCTCACATGTGGTTGAAGCTAAGATTTGAATGCTGTCTCTCTAAGATGTCCTGCTGTCATGCTTTCTCTCTTGCCTTTTGCCTCCTGGTTTATCCGTGCCACGCTGTGTCACAAGGATCCATGCCTGGGGGGCAGGCAGAGCCTAGGATGGATTTTTTGCTTTTCAGGGGCAAAACGTGCTGGGAGGTTTCTTGCAGCCTCCCCAGTCCAGGCTCAGAGTGTGGTTTATGGAGTGATCTGGTGTGACAGCACTGTAGCTATTTCAGGAGCACCATCTCTGACCATGTAACTGATGGTGTGAGGATGCTGCTCGGTTCGGTGTGCTTGCAGCAAGGACACCTTCTCACTCCCTGGGATTACTGAAGGTTGCTCAGTAACACATGCCCTGGTTGGATTGCTTTTATGGCTGAGCTGACAGGCAGAATCCTTTTTCTGATCCCAGCCTGCCAACGAGCTGTGCCTTGCCACCCAGGTGCACAGAGTCACATGTTTGACATCTTCTCTTCTACAGATCTGGTGCCTCCTGCCCTGGCTTGGCACAGGGTACCTCTGTGGCCTGCCTTTCTCCCTTGGTCCAAAATGACAGCGATCGCTGTGGTCAGCTGTGCTTTCTTCTTTTCCCTTCTCTGTGAAACAAGTGCATTCGTGGTGCCCAATTCCACTGACCTGCCGCTGGCAGACAAGAATTTCACTGAGGTGGAGGTGGCTTTGGCAGCTCCCCTGGACTCTGCCAGTGTGCCCAAGGCCAGGCGGAAGCGCTACATCTCGCAGAGCGACATGATTGCCATCCTCGATTATCACAACCAGGTCAGAGGCAAAGTCTTCCCACCTGCGTCCAACATGGAATACATGGTAAGTGAACTTTCTTTATTCACCAGCAAGATAAGCTGTGAGCCTCTGGTTCCATTTTTCTCCAGCACTTTGGGAGGGTTTAGTTAAGCAGATAATTGGCTTCTAGCTATTGGTGCTTGCTGAAACTATTCTGCCCTTACGTTTTTTTTAAGTTGCAGTAACTTAAACAAGGAAAAGCTCAGTACTGAACTTTGAACCTTTTGCTTGCCCTGCTGAATGTTCCTTTCTGTGAGCAGACCCAGTGAAGCTTCTGGGACCCAAGTAAAGGAGGTTGTGAGTTAACTGCTTGTTGGCCTGAGGCACAGGATGTGACCACAACATGGGATCAGAGCCTTTAAAGTGCTAACCCTTAGCAGCCCCAGTGTTTTTGTGGAGTACACTGGAAGCCAGTGCCCTGATGTGTGGAAAAACATAGCCAAAGACCACTTGTCATTTCTCTCACCCACAATACTTTTGGAGGCTCCACTTCTCATTTCTCTCACCCACAATGCTTGAAAGCTCTACAGTGAGGCTGTGCATGCTGATGCACTGTGTGGGGGGTTGGAACTGGATGATCCTTGAGGTCCCTTCCAACCCATAGAATTCTATGATTCTGTGATTCCTGCCCATGTGTTTTACCTGCTGCATGTTGTTGTGTGCACCTAATTCTGTAATTTTTTTTTTTTCCATCAGACAATGCTGCTTTTGAAAGTTGCTCTAGCATGGAGGGTTTCAGTCTGCTCAAAATGTTATGTTTGTGGCTTTTCCCCTTATTGGTAGATCCTCCTGACGTGAGCTATCTGTTCCTGCAGGTATGATAGAAGCTATTAATTCCCTGTGATTTCATACTTGGCACCAGGAGCTGAAGCAGCGTGTTTGCTATTTTGTGTTCCAGCTTTTGAATGCATTCATTCTGTGGAGCTCTCATGTTAAACATAGTCTGGCCAAGTAAAAATTGTTTTGCCTTCTGAGTAAGCTATTCAGGGTTTTGGAAGCACAGACAAGTTGTGCCAGCACTGAAATTGCAGAGCTTCTCGTCTGACAACAGATGGTTAACAAGGTCTGAGAAACAGGACACCACCAGCTTGACATAAAAAAGGGGGTTTGTTATAATAATAACTCCTCCTTGTTAGCAGCTAGTGACTAACAATTTGGACATCTTTTTTTATCACAGCTGTTACCTAAAATCTGGATCTGATCATATAATCTGTTTAGCACATCCCAGCAGCACCTCAGAATGCTGAGTGTGCTCAAAATGTAGCAGGAGGACAGCCTGTGGGCATCCCATAGGCTGAGCTTGAAGCTTGGTTGATTGGAAAGGTCAGAGGCAAGAAAAAACAGAGAGGTTAGAAGTCAGGCTCAGTCATCACTTTTGTTGCTCTGCTTTCCACTGACATTTCCTTTGATTCTGCATAAATAAACTTTGTTGTAATGTCTGAGGGAATGGCAGCCTACCATGCCCTTCCTTGGCCTGTGTGCTTTAGAAACATGCTCCTGCAGCTTGCTTAAGCCAAGCCAGCACCCTGACCTATTCCCAAGAGTTCTGTGAGAGCAGTGTTCTTCAGTTCTTCTTTGAATTCCTCTTTGGATGCCCTCATGTGTATGAACCACCCGGGTTTTAACTGTGGGGGTTGGGGATTCTGCTGCAGCTTTGCTCAACAGGGAGACTGTGCAAGGTTTAACAGAAACGATGACACCAAGCTAGATGGAGTGGGTAGGGAGGCACTACAGAGGGACTTGGGTAGATTGGATCCATGGCCAATGTCAACAGGATGAGCTTCAACCAGGCCAAGTGCCAGGTCCTGACCTTGGGACACAACAACCCCAAGCAACGCTGCAGGCTTGGGGCAGTGTGGCTGGAAAGTGCCTGGCAGAAAGGGCCCTGGGGGTGCTCATGGCCAAGTGGCTGAAGAGGAGCCAGCAGTGTGCCCAGGTGGCCAAGAAAGCCAAAGGCATCCTGGCTGGGATTAGAAATGCTGTGTCCAGCAGGAGCAGGCAGGGGATTGTCCTCTGGCACTCAGCTCTGGGGAGGCCACACCTTGAGTGTTGTGTCCAGTTTGGGGCACCTGAATCCAAGAGAGATGTGGAGGTGCTGGAGGCAGGGCAGAGGAGGGCAAGGAAGCTGTGAAGGGTCTGGAGAATAAATCTGATGAAGAGCAACTGAAGGAGTGGAGAGGTTGGTGCTGGTCTCTTCTCACAGGTAATTAGTGATAGAACTGGTCTCAAGCTACAAGTGGGTAGGTTTAGACTGGAGAGTAGGAAGAAATTTTTCAGGGTCAGGGCGGTCAGGGATTGGAATGAGCTGCCCAGGGAGGTGGTGGAGTCCCCAACCCTGGATGTGTTTGAAGGTGGTTTTGATGTGGTGTTTGGGGCTATGGTTTAGAGGTGACCCTTGTAGAGTAGGGTTAATGGTTGGACTTGGTGATCCTGAGGGTCTTTTCCAACCTGAATATTTCTGAGATTCTGTGAAAATCAAGACTGAAGCTATGCTCTCTACAGCTTGAATACTTTTCTCTTCCTTGCTCTTCCTACTTTTGTTTTTACCAGTACCAACTAGCCACAGGATGTATCTGTGTCCCTGTCAGCATCAGCCCCATCACTAGTCTCAAGGGCAAGGTCTAAGGCTTTCTTTCATGCTTGGTTTCCCAGTCTTAAAGTACTTTGTGACTTTATGCTGTGCAGTTCAGGGCAGCATCTCAAGCTGTGTAGGCAATGGTAGGATGGTTTTGGTTAGAAAAGCCCTCTAAGATCATCAAGTTCAGCCATCCAAGCCTCTACCAAGTCTGGTGCCAAACCCATGTCCCTCAGCACCACACCTGTGTGCGTAGATCCAAAGTGCAACTTGCAGCTTGGACCACAAGTGGAATCCAATCCCTTTGGCACCAATTCTCTTTCAGAATTTACTCTCTGTGTGTCCTGTGTAACTTTACAGAGATAAAAGCCCAGTGAGCAACATCACACAGAGCTTGCTCTGCTGTCTGTCTTGTAGCCACAGCATCATCTACTTGTCAACTTCAACAAAGGTATCACTGTCACCTTTCCATCCCTGTCACTACAGAGAGGCTTTGGTAGGAAGGTCTTGAAGATGACATGATGGTGTGAGCCATACCAAGACTGGAGACTCCTCTGTCAACAATGCCCTTTTGAACTGGCTTCGTCCATTTGTTGGTCTCTTTATGATTTCAGCCCATCAAGTGTGTCCTATGGCAAGAGAATCTCATGACATAAGATTGCCACTGTTACATATGAAAGATGATATGCCACTGGAACAGGTTGCCAAGGGAGGTTGTGGATGCCCCTTCCTCGAAGGTGTTCAAGGCCAGGTTGGATGAGGCCTTGAGTAACCTGGGCCGGTGGGAGGTGTCCCTGCCTCCCTGCAGGGGAGTTGAAACTAAATGATAGCAGTAGAGTCATAGAGAATTGTCAGGGTTGGAAGGGACCTCAAGGATCATCCAGTTCCAACCCCCCTGCCATGGGCAGGGACACCTCACACTACAGCAGGTTGCTCACATCCACATCCAGCCTGGCTGCAAAAACCTCCAGGCATGAGGCTTCCACCACCTCCCTGGGCAACCTGTGCCAGTGTCTCACCACCCTCATGGAGAAGAACTTCTTCCTAACATCCAATCTGAATCTCCCCATTTCTAGTTTTGCTCCATCCCCCCCACTCCTATACCCATCTGTCCCTCACCAATAGTGATAGGACTGGGGGGAATGGATCCAAGCTAGAGAAGGGCAGATTTAGATTAGACATTAGGAAGAAATTCTTCCCCATGAGGGTGGTGAGACACTGGCACAAGTTGCCCAGGGAGGTGGTGGAAGCCTCATCCAGGCCAGGCTGGATGTGACTCTGAGAAACCTGATCTAGTGTGAGGTGTCCCTGCCTATGGCAGGGGATTTGGAACTGCATGATCCTTGAGGTCCCTTCCAACCCTGACAATTCTATGATTCTGTGATCTTCAAGGTCCTCTCCAACCTAAACCATTCTATGACTCTCTGGTGGCCAACACATTGTCATTACCAGCAGACAAGGTACCCTGTGCTGAAAGACCATTAAAGAGTGTGTGCTCCTGTGCTGAGCACAGGAAGAGAGTGGTAGTGATGCAAGTAGCCTTTCTATTACTCCTAATGATGGCTGAAAAAGATGTCCCATGTCTGAGAGCTGGAATTATTTACAGATGTGGCAGCTTGTGGAAATCTCTTGTAAGCATGTGGAGGTAGAGAAGCCCTAAGCAGTTTGGAAGCCCAAGAGAAAAGAAGTTTTCTCCTCTTTTCTCTGTCCACAGTCATATTAAATTGTGGTTTGTTCTTTTTTTCCTAATTCAGTTAGGAGCTCTGCTCTTCTCATGAACTGCTGTATCTCATTTCTGCACAGTTCCCCTTGCTTTTTCTTCTCTACTGGTAAGAGCTCAGGGTTTAGCTGGACAGGTTGGTTCTTGTGATTCCAGTTCTTCACACTCAACCATTGTGGGGGGCTTTTCCCCTTGACACATGCTGTTCTTTACCTGATGCAGTCTGTTTCTCACATGTTCAGTGTATTCATGGATACTTTGACCTCCTTGTACACTATTCTGCCTGCCCCTGCTGTCTGGAGAATTGGTGTGCTGTAGGGCTTTGGAGGAGAGGGCTTGAGGAGTGGCTTTGAGTGCACATGTGGTAGGCAGGAGAAGTTCAGGTGAACACTGCAGTAACTGAGCTGGAGTGTTTCAATTCTCTTTGGGAGATGCTGCTCTGAGTACTGCTCCAGCTTGTTGCTGTATGCAGTCCTTAATTAAAGCAGGCAGCTGGGAAGTCAAAAGCAACAGTGGGAGACATTGATGATAGAACCACAGAATCATTAAGGCTGGAAAAAAACCTTTCAAGATCATTGAGCCTAACCATACCTCAACTACCATGGCCACTAAACTATATCCTGAAGCACTGCATCTACAGCTCCTTGAACACCTCCAGGGATGTTGACTCCACCACCTCCCTGGGCAGCCTGTTCCAATGCATCACCTGGTGCAGCTTCAGCCCATTTCCTCCCTCCCTATCTCTAGTTGAGAGAAGAGCCCAGCACTAGCCTGACTCCAACCTCCTTTCAGGGAGCTGTAGAGAGCAATAAGATCTCTTCTCTAGGCTAAACACCACCAGCTCACTCAGCCACTCCTGGTATGATACCTTCCAGACCCCTCCCCAGCCTCACTGCTCTTCTTTGGACATGCTCCAGCACTTCAATGTCTTTCTTATCCTGTGGTACCCAGAACTGAACACAGTACTCAAGCTGTGGCCTTGCCCATGCCCTGTACAGGAGCACAATCACTTCCCTACCCATGCTGGACACTGGTTTTGACCAGGTTGCCATTGTCCTTCTTGGCCACCTGGGCACACTGATAGGGAAAGCAACTGAATCACAGAATCCCAGAATGTCAGGGGATGGAAGGGAGCTTGAGAGATCATCCAGTTCAATCCTCCTGCCAGACCAGGGTCACCTGTACCAAGCCACACTGGAACTCATCCAGGTGGGTCTTGAATATCTCCAGAGAGAAGACTTCACAACCCTCCTGGGCAGCCTGTTCCAGTCTTCTGTCACCCTCACAATTCCTCCTCCTGTTTCCATGGAACTTCCTATGCCTCAGTGCCCCTTGTGCTGGCATTGGGCATCACCCAGCAGAGCCTGGCTCCAGCCTCTTGACACTCCCCCTGCACATCTTTATCAACAGCAATGAGGGCACCTCTCAGGCTCCTCCTCTCCAAGCTACAGAGCCCTCAGCTCCCTCAGGCTCTCCTCATATTGAAGATGTTTCACTCCCCTAATCATCTTTGTGGCTCTGTGCTGGACTCTTTCCAGCAGTTCCCTGAGGTCCTTCTTGAAGTAAGGGGCCCAGAACTGGACACAATATTCCAGATGTGGCCTCAGCACGGCAGAGTAGAGGAGGAGAAGAACCTCTGTGGACCTACTGACCACAGCCCTTCTAATCCACCCCAAGATGCCCTTGGCCTTCTTGGTCACAAGAGCACATTGCTGGCTTATGGACAACCTCCCATCCACCAGGACCCCCAGGTCCTTTTCCCCTTCACTGCTCTCCAACAGCTCAGTCCCCAAACTCTTCTGCTCTATGAGGTTGTTCTTTCCCAGGTACAAGACTCTCCCCTTGTCCTTGGTGAATTTCATTCCATTTCTCCCTGCCCAGCTCTCAGCCTGTCCAGGTCTGGCTGAATGGCAGCACAACCCTCCTGTGTCAGCCACTGCTCCCAGTTTGGTGCCAGCAGCAAACTTGCTGCCAGTGTCATTGATGAATATACTGAACAACACTGGTCCCAGTGCTGACCCCTGAGGGGCTCCACTAGTTACAGGCCTAATCACAGCCTGGGAAATCTCTTATTGGGACATCAACAACCTGTGCATCACACTTTAAAGATGTCCTCCTTATGGTCATGTTCTGGTACTGCTGATGCCTTCAAGTGGAAGTTTTTCTGCAAGTACAAATCTAGAGTCAGTGTGTATGTGAATGAAAGTGAAAGAGAAAGGAAACAAGAACTTTCAGGCTGCTGATGTAGAGTTATGACCTCTCTTTTTAATTTGGGACTTCTTAAGACATCCTTTAGTCTTGGCTCATCCCAAGACTGTCATTCATCAGTCTTTGCTTGTGCCATAAAAGTTGATGCTATACCTGCAGAAAGAGAAATGACACCACACTTCTGACCTGGCAAAGGGGCACAGAATCACAGGGTCCCTTCCAACCCTGACGATTCTGTGATTCTATGATTCTGAGGTAACAGAAGGGGCAGGACTGCACACTCTAAACTGCAGTGCTGAATGTGGAATGCTGGCTGAAGATCATAGAGTCATAGAATTGGTCAGGGTTGGAAGGGACCACAAGGATCATCTAGCTCCAACCCCCCTGCCGTGGGCAGGGACACCTCACACTACAGCAGGTTGCTCACAGCCACATTCAGCCTGGCTGCAAAAACCTCCAGGCATGAGGCTTCCACCACCTCCCTGGGCAACCTGTGCCAGTGTCTCACCACCCTCATGGGGAACAACTTCTTCCTAACATCCAATCTGAATCTCCCCATTTCTAGTTTTACTCCATTCCCCCCAGTCCTATCACTACCTGATATCCTAAAAAGTCCCTCCCCAGCTTTCTTGTAGCCCCCTTCAGATACTGGAAGGCCACAAGAAGGTCACCTCAGAGCCTTCTCTTCTCCAGACTGAACAGCCCCAACTCTTTCAGTCTCTCCTCATAGGAGAGGTGCTCCAGCCCTCTGCTCATCCTCATGGCCCTTCTCTGGACATCTTCCAGCATGTCCATATCCCTCTTGTAACAGGGGCTGCAGAACTGGATGCAGTACTCCAGGTGGGGTCTCACCAGGGTGGAGCAGAGGGGGAGGATCACCTCCCTTGACTGATGTTAAGAGCTCTACACAAACTCCAGGCTGCTTACACACAGAAGCTGTTCTGCTGTAGTTTCAGTCCCATTGCTGTTCAGTGATTGCACAAGTGCACTTTGGGCTTTGGGAAAATCTGCCCTTTGTGAAACACGTCACTTTGTAGGCCTCACAAGAGCAGAAGATTCCCTGGGGAGCCTGGCAAGAGTTAGTCTGGATGCAGAAAGGTATTTTCTCATGAGCCAATGGCAGAGGATCTGGAGGGTAGTGGAGAATCTGAGTCTGTTCATTCCCAGCAAACCCACTTAAAAGACCTTAGTAAAATGGGCAAAGGGAATAAACTGTTGTTCTAAAAGGAGAGAAACTGTGTTCCAAGAGAAGATCCTGCACACTTGTGAGAGAGTATTAGAATCAGAATCACAGAATTAACCAGGTTGGAAAAGGCCTTCGAGATCATCAAGTCCAACATTCATCACCCATCACCCAACATCACCCAACACCATCTAATCAACTAACCCATGGCATTCCTGTGCAGACTACCCTAAGTGATGCTACTCTGGCAGGGGGGTTGGACCTGATGATCTCTTGAGGTCCCTTCCGACCTCTGATATACTGTGAGACTGTGAGACTGTGATGGCACTGAGTGCCTCATCCAGTCTTGTTTTAAACACTTCCAGGGAGGGTGACTCCACCACTTCCCTGGGCAGCACATCCCAATGGCCAATCTCTCTTTATGGGAACAATTTCTTCCTCACATCCAGCCCAAGCCTCCCCTGACATAGCCTGAGACTGTGTCCTCTCCTTCTACCACTGGCTGCCTGGGAGAAGAGCCCAACCCCCTCCTGGCTACAACCTCCCTTCAGGCAGCTGTAGAGAGCAATGAGGTCTGCCCTGAGCCTCCTCTTCTCCAGGCTAAACACCCCCAGCTCCCTCAGCCTCTCCTCACAGGGCTGTGCTCCAGACCCCTCCCCAGCTTTGTTGCCCTTCTCTGGACACATTCAAGTATCTCAATGTCCTTCTTAACCTGAGGAGCCCAGAACTGGACACAGTACTCAAGGTGTGGTCTAACCAGTGCTGAGCACAGGGCAGGATGACTTCCCTGCTCCTGCTGGCCACACTATTCCTGATGCAGGCCAGGATGCCATTGGCCTTCTTGGCCCCCTGGGCACACTGCTGGCTCCTGTTCATCTTATGTAATCCAGCACCCCCAGGTCCCTTTCTGCCTGGCTGCTCTCCAGCCACTCTGTCCCCAGCCTGTAGCACTGCATGGAGGTGTTGTGGCCAATGTGTAGAGCATGGCACTCAGACCTGTTAAATCTCATGCCCTTGGACTCTGCCCATCTGTCCAGCCTGTCAAGGTCCCTCTGCAGAGCCCTTCTACCCTCTGACAGATCCACACCTGCCCCTAGCTTGGTGTCATCTGCAAACTTACTGATGATGGACTCAATCCCCTCATCCACATCATCAATAAAGATATTGAACAGGATTGGGCACACCACAGGGTTGGGGGACACCACTAGTGACAGGCTGCCAGCTGGATGTGGCACCATTCACCACCACTCTCTGGGCACAGCCCTCCAGCCAGTTCCTAACCCAGCACAGGGTGCTCCTGTCCAGGCCACAGGCTGCCAGCTTGGCCAGCAGTTTGTTATGGGGGATGGTGTCAAAGGCCTTGCTGAAGTCCAGGTAGACTACATCCACATCCACCAGAAGGAGATGAGGTTGGTCAGGCAGGACCTGCCCCTCCTAAATTCACGCTGGCTGGGCCTGATCCCTTGGCCATCCTGGAGATGCTGTGTGAATGCACTCTAGAGGACCTGTTCCATAACCTTGCCTGGCACTGAGGTCAGGCTGACAGTCCTGCAATTGCCTGGTTCATCCTTGCAGCCCTTCTTGGATGAAGTCACAGGAGAAATCTGTGCACTCTGCATTGACTTTCTTTGCTGAGGCCACGAACTTTGCTTTCTGCCTGTGAAGATCTGCAGAGGACTCACAAAGGTAGGCCAGAGAAGCAAGCAAATAGCTGCTGTAGTGGTCAGAAATGTCAATAACTGCATTGTTATTATTTCACTCCCACACTTGAAAGTCTTGGGCAATGTTTTCTTGCTGTCAAGTTGATCTTCAAAGTGCTCTGTGAATATTCAATAGGTGATGGGTGAGGCAGAAGGGAAAAAAACCCTAACCCCTCTTCAGGTTTGCCGCATTGAATACCTCAAGGCTTTTATCTGGACATGGTAAAAAAAAAAAAAAAAGGTTAATTTGGGGTTTTCTCTCCAATTCAAAAGCATTTCTGACAAATAAGCTTCTCAGCTTCTTTACCTATTTTTTTGCTGTTGTCAGTGTGGTTTCTTACAGACCCTTCTAAATCCTAGAGGACATTTTGTTCTCGAGTTATTTGCCCTGGCTCATCTACGTGGTCCCACTGAAATCATCCATGCCTGTGAGTAAGGGACTGCAGGGCTAGTTCCTTCAGGATTTATGTCTAAGGAGTTGGATAGGATCTCTCGATTCACATAGTTTATCCCTGCTTTGTTGCAGGACTTCCTTCTGCATTAAATACATATGGTTTTCATCTTGCCTCCTCCTGAACACAGAGAGTGATGCTGTCTCAGTCACATCTCCTGGCAAAAAAAAAAGTCTTTGACATTAGGAACAGGAATGATTTCCAAATGCCTAACCTAAATATTTCACTCTAAACCTCAGATAATTAATCTTTATATGCACTTTTTAGCTGCCCAATAGAATTCCTTTTCTTTCTAATTTTTTTTCCACTTCCAATATTACCCTTTCCATATTTACTGACAGTTTTCTTGGCATCAATCAAGAGAATGATTCCTTAATTTCCATCTGTGTGTCTTAACGATGCTTCTGCATAAGGCAGCAAATTGCAGTTGCTCTCCATTTGCAGCTCTTTGCTTGACTCAGTGAACAGCACTCTTGAAAGCCTCAGCAGATGGGGCCCATTGTTTGAACTTTGCATGTCTGAAGGCACCAGTGCCATGATCTGGTGGAGGATCTCCTCCAGGAGTTTACTGGCAGCCTGCTTTTTCCCTTAAGTATCACAGAACATAGAATGTTAGGGGTTGGAAGGGACCTTGAAAGATCCTCAAGCCCAACACCTGTAGCCCTGTTCCCTTAAATCCTATCCACATGGTGAAGGTTGAAAGAAAGGCATCAGATGATGGGGCAGGATTCAAAGATTTCAATCTGTTTCTTATCATGCCAGAGCACAAAGTGACTCTTAGTTTAGTCTACCCCAAGAGGCAATGGATATAAATCCCAGCACAGGAGGTTCCACCTCAACATGAGGAGGAACTTCTTCACTGTGAGGGTCCCAGAGCACTGGAACAGGCTGCCCAGAGAGGTTATGGAGTTTCCTTCTCTGGAGCCTTTCCAGCCCTGTCTGGATGTGTTCCTGTGTGACCTGTGCTGGATTCTATGGTCCTGCTCTGGCTGGGGGGGGGGTTGGACTGGATGATCTCCATAGGTTGCTTTCAACCCTTAACATCCTGGGAGCCTGTGATTCTGGGAGGAGAGCTATCAAGTAGCTCAGAGTTTCCATCTATCCCAGCTTGCCATAACTGTTAGCTTGCTCTGTGCTGGGAAGCCACGAGTGAAGTGATATACAGGTGAATAGGGGCATAAAAGATCTTGGAGTCCTAGTTGACAGTAAGTTCTGCATGGGACAGCAATGTACCCTTGTGGCCAAGAGAGCCAATGGAATCCTGGGGTGCAGCAAGAAAAGTGTGGCCAGCAGGGCTAGGGAGGTTCTGCTCCCCCTCTGCTCTGCCCTACTGAGACCACAGCTGCAATCCTGTGTCCAGTTTGGGGCTTCCCAGTTCAAGAGAGAGAGGGGAGGATGGCTGGGGAACATCTCTCCTATGAAGAGAGACTGAGAGCCCTGGGGCTGTTTAGTCTGGAGAAGAGAAGGCTGAGAGGGGATCTGATCAATGTCTATCAATAGCTGAGGGGTGGGTGTCAAGATGAAGGTGCCAGGCTCTGTTTGGTGGTTCCCAGTGATAGGACAAGGAACAGCAGGTACCAGATGGGGCAGAGGAGGCTCCACCTCAACCGGAGGAGAAATTTCTTTGTTCTGAGGGAACTGGAGCCCTGAAGCCTTCTTGAAAAATCTGAAGAACTTCCATTAAAAATGCTGTTGTTGATAAATATTGTGATAAAGGATGACTGTGTTAAACACCCTGATGGTATTTCAGAGGAGAATATTTACATTATTAAAATTTAGTATTAGCAGAAAGTCTTCTAGGGGTTTAAGCAAACAAAAACAACCTAGTGAAGTCTCAGCTAGAAAAGCAGCCTGCCCAGAGCCCTCACAATTAGACATTCCTCTATTACTAAATGCAGCACCTCTTGAACTTCTTGGCTGAAAACAGAGACAGGGCATTTTTCACAAGAGTCTTGACCCCCCAAAGCACACAGTGCTGCTTTTCATCCATGGATGGAGCTGATAGTAACCTTAAACATCTCAACAGTTTTGTTCTCTTTCTCCACTTGAAGAGAAAATTTGAAAAGAACAGTCAGACAAACACAGAATCACAGAATGTTAGGGGTTGGGAGGGACCTCTGAAGGTCACCCAATCCAACCTTCCTCCCAGAGCAGGACCACCCAGGGCAGGTCACACAGGAACACATCCAGTGCCCGTGTCTCACCACCCTCATGGGGAAGAATTTCTTCCTAACATCCAATCTGAATCTCCCCATTTCTAGTTTTGTTCCATTCCCCCCAGTCCTATCCCTACCTGACACCCTCCAAAGTCCCTCCCCAGCTTTCTTGGAGCCCCCTTCATATACTGGAAGGCCACAAGAAGGTCTCCTGGGAGCCTTCTCTTCACCAGACTGAACAACCCCAACTCTCTGTCTGTCTTCATAGCAGAGGAGCTCCAGCCCTCTGCTCATCCCCGTGGCCCTTCTCTGTCTGTACAGAGTTAGCTGTTAGCAGGTGTCAGGACAGACTCTTGAGTTCAGCTTTCTCCCTCTGAGAATAAAGAACTTTTGTTCTCATTCTTTACCCTGCAGAAAGAAGAAGCTGCTCTGTGTTTTCTTTCGTGTCATGCTGCTGTATCTTTCAGTCAGAGCTACTTAGCACATAACCAGGGTTTTCTTGGGGAGCTTGTAAAGAAATTCAGAACCCTCTTGTATGTGTGTTTTAAAGAAAAAGGTTGGTGGTTAGTAACATAAAAATGAAGAAAAAAAAGAGAAAAAATGGAATATTTTTTGGTAAATATGGAATAGAAACATAAACACCACAAAAAAAAAATCTCTTTCTTTTTTTCCCTACTCACTTTATGTGGGCTTGAGAAAAGGCAGTTTGCTCCCATCATGTTTAAAATGATAGAGGTGAGACACCTTCCCCTTCAGACTTAGGACCAATTGTCAGTGGGACATGGAGCTAGACAAATATTGGTCCATTTCCTTACCACTGCTAAGGTTAGCTCTTGCCAACTAAAATATGCCTAGCAGTAGGTTAGGCAAGCACTGAGTATTTTAAGATATGGAGCTCTGATATTTAACTCTTCCCAAAGCTAAATAAATAATAGCATATCAGGGATGCTTATTGTTATTAACCCTGGCAGCCTTCCAGTAACTGAAGGGGGCTCCAAGAAAGCTGGGGAGGGACTTTGGAGGGTGTCAGGGAGTGAGAGGACTGAGGGGAATGGAACAAAACTAGAAATGGGGAGATTCAGATTGGATGTTAGGAAGAAATTCTTCCCCATGAGGGTGGTGAGAGACTGGCAGAGGTTGCCCAGGGAGGTGGTGGCAGCCTCATCCCTGGAGGTTTTTGCAGCCAGGCTGGATGTGGCTGTGAGCAACCTGCTGTAGTGTGAGGTGTCCCTGCCCATGGCAGGGGGGTTGGAACTGGATGATCCTTGAGGTGCCTTCCAATCCTAACAATTCTATGATTCCATAATTCCATGATTCTATGGTTTTCCTTGTTTCTCATTGATGAAAAGTCTGGTACCAATCACAAAAAGAAATGCAGACAACCTTCAGAAGACTCAAATTCACTGTTAGCAGTGGTCAAGCTTCGAGCCATGGCACTTTGAAGTTGGGTCAGATAGACACCCAGGGGTATCTACTCCTGTATGAAGTACAGACTGGAGTTTTCATTAGAAAAGAAGGTTTCTTGGACATCTGTCTGATGATGCCCTAATTCCTTCTAAGGCAGCCCTTCTAATAGTGACCCCTTCACAAGCGTGAATCAGGAGTTTGAAGGTTTAGTTCCAGCAGAGTAAATCGACTCTGAAACATTGCACAGCTTTGAGCTGCAGCGAAGCACTGGCCAAACAGCTTGATGCATTCACTCTCTATTTATTTGCAGAAGGATGAGATACAGAACTGTGATTCCCATGGAGATTTTTCTCTGTGGATGTCAGCGATTTTCTGTGTAAACTTTCTAATGATTACCTAAAGCAGCTGGGGAAAGGACTTTGCACATGTGGTAGGCACCCGGCGCAGCCCGGGCAGTAAAACAGTGAGCAGGTGGCAGCTGAGAGCAAAAAGGATTCATGTTCTTAGAGAGAGGGAGAGAGCTTGGAGTTCAGATGACCTCAGAGCCCAAATAAATACATCAAGTTGGCCAGATCTGTCTGTAAATTCCAATGAGCTCATCTGTTTTCATCACACACTATGGACTGAGAAAAAGGGAAGGCAAAGAGAGGAGGCTCTTGCAGTCGCACTGCTGCAAAAAGCCTTCAAGGAGAAGGGCTGGGAGTTGTTTTACACAATCACAGGAACATTCAGGTTGGAAAAGACCCTCAGGATCAACAAGTCCAACCATTAACTCCACTCTGCAAGAGTCACCCCTATCTATAGCCCCAAGCACCACATCCAAACCACCTTTAAACACATGCAGGGTTGATGACTCCACCACCTCCCTGGGCAGCTCATTCCAATGCCTGAGCACTCTTTCCCTGGAAAAATGTTTCCTACTTTCCAGTCTAAACTTACCCAGTGGCAGCTTGAGGCTGTGCACTCTTGTTCTGTCACTAATTACCTGGGAGAAGAGACCAGCACCAACCTCCCCACAAGGTCCTTTCAGGGAGTTGTAGGCAGCAATGAGGTCTCTCCTCAGCCTCCTCTTTTTCACACTAACCATCCCCAGCTCCTTCAGTTGCTCCTCATCAGATTTATTCTCCAGGCCCTCCCCAGCTTCCTTGCCCTCTTCTGCCCTCGCTTTTAAGCTTTGTGCCAGATATGGGGTAGTGGATGTGGTGGTGGGTACTACAAAAAGCCTCTGAACCTGAAAATACTTGGCTAGAGAAGAAAAGAAGGGGAAAAGCTGTGCAAGGGGCTCTCACCTGCCCTGCAGGCTGCTGTGGGGTTTCTGAGAACAGCCAGCAGATGTGTGAGCAGCAAGGCTGGTGCAAGGCTGCACAGCTGAATGACTCGTGAGGACAAGACCTGCATGGTGGAGGGCAGAAGCCTATATCTGCTAATCCACTCCAGGACTTGCTCTAGCAGCTGTGGCTGCAGCTGCACAGATGGGCTGGGCATGTCAGATTTCATCCCTCAGCTTCTCAATGTTTTTCCAAGAGGAAGAAATCCCTTGAACTGCAGTTTTATTCTTTCCCACTTGCTGCCATTCTGGAAGTGAGAGCTTCTGATCTTCATCTGGAAAAACAAGCAGAAGCACAGGGCTAGTGGAGAATAAAATCAGAAGGCAGAGGTAGACAGGTTCATTTTTTTTGACTGATCACTACTAAAAGAAGGTGTTGCTGGCCACCCCTTTGAGGTCCACAGGAACCACTGTGGCTTTGTGCCAAATAATCTGAAGACACTAAAGTGAGCCCACAGCAAACTCATGTAGGTGACAAAAAGGATGCCCCAAATGGCAAACAAATTGCCAGCTTCTATAACTGCAATGCAACAGGGTTGTGGAACACTGGAACAGGTGGCTCAGGGAGGTGGTTGAGCTCCCACCACTGGAGATATTCAAAGTGAGGCTGATAGGACTCTGGGCAGCCTGATCTAGTTGAGGATGCCCCTGCTGACTGCACAGGGGGTTGGACTGGATGAGCTTTGGAGGTCCCTTCCAACCCAGACCATTCTATGATTGAATGAAGAATCCCCAAATCACACATCCCAACATTGCATTTGCAATCTCATCACATAACTTCAGTCATGTAAAGGAGCTGTTGAGAGGGGGAGTGATTAAGACAGGGTAATTCATCTATTTGCTCTTAATTTGTGCTCAAACATCTGTTTGGTGCTTGTCCTTCCAGCAGCCAGCTTGAGGAGCTCATCACACCACTGCTGTTGGGGGGAATCCCCATGCTGCCTAGGAATTCCCAGAGCTCAGGGGATTCCTAGGAGGGCAGCCAGTGCTTTGCTTAAAATCCCTGGTTCCCCACTGAGAAATCTGCAGAACAGCATCAAAGCTGCTGTGTCATGCTAAAGAAATCCCAACAAAAGCAACCAGCAAAGCACTGAGGATTGCTGCTGGCATTTCATGGTCAGGGCAATGATCTGCTGAGCTTCTCGTGTGCAGAGCTTCCATGTTGCTGCCAATAAAACTGAACCAGGAAAGAGGAAGGATTGTGATGGCAAAGGAAGAATGCAAGCATGGCTCTGTATTGCTGGAATGAATTATCAGATCTCCTTGACTAGCAGCTTAGAAACATATCTTCATGGATTCCCCAGTTAGCCCACACCTCCTATCTGCTCTGCTGGCAAGCTCAGGGAAGCAGCAGCCCTACTTCCTGTATTTGTTGCATATTTTCTTTGAAACAAGGAGGGCTGTAAAGTTAAATGCTTCTAAAGCCATCTGCTTTCCACACAGCAGAGGTGTTAACACAGCATGTCCCTTCCTCTCTCTTCATATTCACATCACAAGTTCTTGCCATTAATTACCACTTCTGAGGACGTGCAGAGAAGAGTTCATTGCCCTTTGCTTTGGTAATCACAGAATTGCTTTGGTTGGAAAAAGCCTCTAAGATCATCCAGTCCAACCATCAACCCAACACCACCATGGCCATTATTAAACCATGCCCCAAAGTGTCATGGCCACACTTCTCTTGAACACCTCCAGGGATGGGGACTCCATCACCTCCCTGGGCATCCTCTTCCAATGCCTGACCACTCTTGCAGGAAAGACGTTCTTCCTGATGTCCAAACCAGGGATGAATTCATGCCACAGGCTCTTACTGTTTAGAAGATCTTAGGTCATGATGAGACAATTTTTCTGCTTCAGCCTAAATTGATTTGCCTTTTCTCATGGAGATGATCTAAAGCTAGTGCTAGAAGGACTGAAACCATGGCCACTGAACCATGTCCCATGTCCTATGATTTTAATGCTCAAGAGGATGGTTGTGACCAAGATATCCTGTTCCAACAATGCACAAAAGGGCAGCTCCATCCCTTCTGCATAGAAGTTATCTAAGAATAACTGAGATACAGCTATAAGGAGGGTATGAGGCAACTCTGGCCCACAGCAGAGAATCACAGAATTGTTTCAGTTGGAAAAGACCTTTAAGAGCATTGAGTCCAACCATTCTCCAACTCTGCCAAGGCTGGGGTTAAACCTTGGCCCTCAGCACCGCATCTCTGCCTCTCTGAAACACCTGTAGAGATGGGGATTCAGCCACCTCCCTGGGCAGCCTGTGCCAGTGGTTGAGAGCCCTTTCAGTCAAGGAATATCTTCTCATGTCCAAACTAAACCTCTCCTGCTGCAACCTGAGGCCATTTCCTCTTGTTCTGCCACTTGTTCCAAGCTGAATTTTTGGGCTTCAGGGCATTTCATTGAACATTACGAAGATTTCATTTTACAATATGTTGTTATTATACATTATAGGAATAAAAAACTAATGTTATTATTTGTTTACAGAGTGAAATAAAGAAAAATGTGGAGGTGTTCCTGTTTCAATTACTGAGGGTGTTGCTGCTCCAACAGGGGGGGTACACAGAATCACAGAATGTTAGGAGTTGGAAGGGACCACCAGAGATCATCCAGTCCAACTCCGCTGCCAGAGCAGGATCACTTAGAGCAGGTCACACAGGAACACATCCAGGTGGGTTCTGAAAGTCTCCAGAGGAGACCACAAGCTCTCTGGGCAGCTTGTTCCAAGTGCTCCATTCAAACAGATTGTCAGGGTAGGAAGGTACCTCAAGGATCATCCAGTTCCAACCCCCCTGCCATGGGCAGGGACACCTCACACTACAGCAGGTTGCTCACAGCCACATCCAGCCTGGCTGCAAAAACCTCCAGGTATGAGGCTTCCACCATCTCCCTGGGCAACCTGTGCCAGTGTCTCACCACCCTCATGGGGAACAACTTCTTCCTAACATCCAATCTGAATCTCCCCATTTCTAGTTTTGCTCCATTGCCCCCACTCCTATCACTCCCTCCAAAGTCCCTCCCCAGCTTTCTTGTAGCCCCCTTCAGATACTGGAAGGCCACAAGAAGGTCTCCTCAGAGGAGAGGTGTTCCAGTCCTCTTGATCATCCTCCTGGGCCTTCTCTGGACACCTTCCAGCACCTCCAGACCTTTCCTGTACTAGGGGCTCCAGAACTGGACACAGAGCTCCAGGTGTGGTCTCCCCAGAGTGGAGCAGAGGGGGAGAATCCCCTCCCTGGCCCTGCTGGCCACACTTCTCTTGCTGCAGCCCAGGCTCTGCTTGGCTCCCTGGGCTGCAAGTGCTCACTGCTGGCTCCTGTTGAGCTTCTCATCCACCAGCACACCCAAGGCCTTTTCTTCAGGGCTTCTCTCCAGCCAGTCTCTGATCAGCCTATATTGGTGTTTGGGATTGCGCTGACCCAGATGCAGGACTTTGCACTTGGCCTTGTTGAACCTCATGAGGTTGGCTTGGGCTCAGCTCTGCAGCCTGTCCAGGTTCCTCCGGATGGATCCCTTCCCTCCAGCCTGTCTGCTGCCCCACACAGCTTGGTGTCATTGGCAAACTTGCTGAAGGTGTACTCACTGCCACTGTCTGTGTTACCAACAAAGATGTTGATGATCTTTTCCTATTCCTTTATATGCTATCTATATGCAACAATGAAGCCTCATGGGTTCAAAAATCTAAATGTCCTCCATCCCGGGAGGTTTTTGCAGCCAGGCTGGATGTGGCTGTGAGCAACCTGCTCTAGTGTGAGGTGTCCCTGCCCATGGCAGGGGGCTTGGAACTGGATTACCCTTGAAGTCCCTTCCAGCCCTGACAATTCTATGATTCTATGTCTGTGCCCTGTTCTCTTACATATCCAGACCAGGGGACTGAAGAGAGCTCCAAATGAACACATGTGGGCTGAGGATCAGACTTCTTTTCAATCATAGAATCATTGAAGCATTAAGGTTGGAAAAGATCTTTAAGATCATCCAGTCCAACCATCAACCCAACACCACTATGGCTGTTAAAACATGCCCCAAAGTGCCCTGGCCACACATTTCCTGAACACCTCCAGGGATGGGGACTCTACCACCTCCCTGGGCATCCTCTTCCAATGCCTGACCACTCTTGCAGGAAAGACGTTCTTCCTGATGTCCAAACCAGGGATGAATTCATGCCACAGGCTCTTACAGTTTAGAAGATCTTAGGTCATGATGAGACAATTTTTCTGCTTCATCCTAAATTATTATGATTTGCCTTTTCTCATGTAGATGATCTCAAGCTAGTGCTAGAGGGACTGAGACCAATTTTTTTTTTTTTTAAAGAAATAAAATAAGAAAGGTGAAGCACTTCTTCTCCCATGAAATACAATGAAGCCCCATCCAGGGATAGGGCTTCTACCACCTCCCTGGAACAGGTTGCTCAGGGAGGTGGTGCAGGCCTCATCCCTAGAGATTTTTAAGGTCAGGCTGGATGTGGCTCTGAGCAACCTGATGTAGTGTGAGGTGTCCCTGCCCATGGCAGGGGGGTTGGAATTGGATGATCCTTGAGGTCACTTCCAACCCTGACAATTCTATGATTTACATAGCTGAAGAAGGCTCTGTCCAAGTGCTTTTCACCAGCCAAGTAATGATGGAATGGAGGAGATTGAAAAGATGTTGCATACAATCCCCTCCCCCAGTCCAGCTGGTCTCACCTCTGTGCCTGGCAAGGTCATGGAGCAGATCCTCCTGAATGCCTTGCTAAGGCATACAGAAAATGAAGAGGAGGTGATTGGTGGTAACCACCACGGCTTCAGCAAGAGCAAATCATGCTGATGAACTTGGTGACCTTCTCTGATGGAGCTACAGCATCAGTGGACAAGGGAAGAGTAACTGATGGCCTCTACCTGGGCTTGTTTATGCCTTTGACACTGTCCTGCATGACATCCTGATGCTTAGGGGACTTGAGCATCCTCCCTATGAAGAGAGACTGAGAGCCCTGGGGCAGTTTAGTCCTCAGAAGAGAAGGCTGAGTGGAGATCTGATCAATGTCTATAAATAGCTGAGGGGTGGGTGTCAAGCGGAGGGGGCCAGGCTCTTTTCAGTGGTTCACAGTGATAAGCCAAGGAGCAATGGGCTCAAACTTGAACACAGAAGATTTCAGCTCAACATGAGGAGAAACTTCTTCAATGTGAGGGTGACAGAGCCCTGGAGCAGGCTGCCCAGAGAGGTTGTGGAGTCTCCTTCTCTGGAGACTTTCTAAACCCACCTGGATGCATTCCTGTGCAGACTGCCCTAAGTGATCCTGCTCTGGCAGGGTTGGACCTGATGATCTCTGGAGGTCCCTTCCAACCTCTGATATGCTGTGAGACTGTGTGATACTGTGATCCTGGTCACCAAATGGGAACAGCATGGACTTGAGGGGTGGAGCACTAGCTGGATAAGGAACTGGCTGGATGGTTGCACTCACAGAGTTGTGGTCAATGGCTCAGTCTCCAAATGGAGACCAGTGACAAGTGGTGTTCTTCAGGGGTCGATGCTGAATTCAGTGCTGTTTAATATCTCTGTCAGTGACATGGGTACTGAGGTGGAGGCACCTTCAGTAAGTCTATGGTTGGCACCAAGCTGTGTGGCTCAGTTGACTTTTTGGAGGGAAGGGATCCATCAAGAGGGACCTGGACAGGCTTTAGAGCTGGGCCCAAGCCACCCTCATGAAGTTCCGCAAGGCCAAGTGCAAGGTCAGGGCAGTCCCAGGCACAAATCCAGGCTGGGTGAGGAGTGGCTCAAGAGCAGCCTGGAGGAGAAGGCCTTGGGGGTGTCAGGTGGTGACAAACTCCCCAGGAGCCAGCAATGGTCTCTGGCAGCCCAGCAGGCAGCTGTGTGCTGAGCTGCATCCAAAGCAGGGAGGGCAGCAGCACAGGGAGGGGATTCTGCCCTCTGCTCTGCTCTGCTGAGACCCCACCTGCAGCACTGCCTCCAGTTCTGGTGCTCCCAGCACAAGAGGGACATGGAGCTGCTGGAGTGGGTCCAGAGGAGGCCATGAAGATGATCAGAGGTCTGGAGAACCTCCATTATGGGGACAAGCTGAGAGAGTTGGGATTGTTCAGCCTGGAGAAGAGAAGGCTCCAGGGAGACCTAATAGCAGCCTGCCAGTACCTGAAGGGGGCTACAGGAAAGCTGCAGAGAGACTGTTTGCAGAGACCTGCAGGGACAGGATAAGGGGGAATGGATTCAAGACAGAGCAGAGCAGATTTAGATTGTATGTTAGGAGCAAGTTCTGCATCATGTGGGTGGTAGAACACTGGAACAAGTTGCCCATGGGAGTGGTTGAGGCTCCATCTCTGGAGATATTCAAGGTGAGGCTCAACTGGGCTCTGGGCAACCTGATGTAGTTGGGGATGTCCCTGCTGACTGTAGGGGTGGTTGGACTGGATGACCTTTGGAGGTCTTTTCTGGCCTGGACCATTCTATGATTCTATGATTCCTGCCTTTCTGTCTGCAGTTCACTAAAACTCCCCAGCACTAAAAAACTCCACCTGGGGTATTCAAATTATACATCGAATTCCAGGACCTACAGCCTACCTGAGTGTCACTGCAGCACTTAGACAGACAAGGAATTGTGCATGCTTGTAATGGAGCAAGGAGATGCTCTTCACCTGGAGCTCCAGCAGTGCAGTAGGTTCTGTTGCTGCTGTTGAGGCCTCTTTGCTGTGGTGAAATCAGCAGAGCTAGAAACCAAACACATAAATGAGCAGGCAGAGCAGCCAGATGAGCCAGTGTTTAAGTTCACTTGCTGTGTTCCTATCATTGGAGAACTTCAGAAGTCAAATTGTCTCTTCTTATGGAGCTATCTTTTTATTCCAGTCATCTTCCATGCAGAATAAAATGGTCAAACTCATATTGCACCTGGAAACCATCCATAGCCTTTGCCTGTGGAATCCTTCTGCTTGACCTCAGATATGAAAAGCTGATACACACACTGTGTCTGGCTTTAGAATCATAGAATTGTCAGGGTTGGAAGGGACCTCAAGGATCATCCAGTTCCAACCCCCCTGCCATGGGCAGGGACACCTCACACTACAGCAGGTTGCTCACAGCCACATCCAGCCTGGCTGCATAAATCTCCAGGGATGAGGCTTCCACCACCTTCCTGGGCAACCTGTGCCAGTGTCTCACCACCCTCATGGGGAGCAACTTCTTCCTAACATCCAATCTGAACCTCCCCACTTATGGCTTTGTTCCATTTCCCCCAGTCCTATCACTACCTGACCCCTTAAAAACTCTCTCCCCAGCTTTCTTGTAGCCCCCTTCAGATACTGGAAGGCCACAAGAAAGTCTCAGAGCCTTCTCTTCTCCAGACTGAAGAGCCCCAACTCTCAGTCTGTCTCCATAGCAGAGCAGCTCCAGCCCTTTGATCATCCTCATGGCCCTTCTCTGGACACCTTCCAGCACCTCCAGATCCTTCTTGTAATAGAGGCTCCAGAACTGGACAGAGTGCTCCAGGGGATCCTGAGATCCTTTTTCAGATGTCTTAGGATTTTGTGGGGTGTGTAATACCTGTGTGGAATTTTCTTCTCTGTGTGCCTCTCCTTCGCTTTAACCTTCTCTCTGTGTCCCATCCAACATTTCCCTCCTCTCCACACAAGGATATCAACATGGAAGAGGCAATGCTAGGAGAATGCCTGTTCAGTGCATGGCTTCTCCAGGAAAAAAAACCAGAGGTCTGAGTACTGGGCTTGCTCTGAGGATGTGGGCAGGAATTCTCTCCAGGGATAGGGTGAAATCCTGCTGGATTCTCTATGTGCTGATCCATGCACAGTTTGCTGGACTCAAGAACTCCTTGTCTAGTGACAGATCTGGTGTCTTATGGTAGCATATTTGTGATTTCAGATGCTTGCTGCTTCTCTTCTTGCACTGTCATCATTATGTTTTGTTTTGGTTTGGTTTGGTTTGAGCTCTATTGAGGCCAAAATACCCTCCTGAGGATACTTTCTTTTGTCAGGTTTGGGATGAAACTCTGGCTAAATCTGCAGAGGCTTGGGCTGCTACGTGCATTTGGGACCATGGACCTTCCTACTTACTGAGATTCTTGGGGCAGAACCTGTCTGTAAGAACTGGAAGGTAGGCAGATGATCGATAAAAGAGCCTTCAAACAGTCTTTGAGATCCAGATCTTAGACTGATGCAAGTCTCATCCTGTACTCCAGCAATAAGTGATATTATTGATAGACATAAAGGAAAACCTCTTCAATTTGAGGATGCTGAAGCACTGGAAGAGGCTGCCCAGAGTGGTTGTGAAGTCTCCTTCTCTGGAGACACTCAAAACCCACCTGGGTGTGATCCTGTGTGATCTGATTACCATGAAGCTGCATCAACCGGGGGATTATACTGGATGATCTCTGGAGGCCCCTTCCAAACCCCACCATGCTGTGACTCTGTGATATCTGATATCCATCCATCTATGTTCATGTGCCTTGAATCACAAAATATTAGGGGTCAGAAGGGACCTTGAGAGATCACCCAGTCCAACCTCCCTGCCAGAGCAGGGTCACCTAGAGTAGGTCACACAGAGACACATCCAGCTGTGTTCTGAAAGTCTCCAGAGAAGGAGACTCCACAACCTCTCTGGGCAGCCTGCTCCAGGGCTCTGGCAACCTCACAGGCAAAAATTTTTCCCTTCTGTTCCTGTGGCACCTCCTCTGCTCCAGCTTGCCCCCAGTGCCCCTTGGCCTGTCCTTGGACATCCCTGAGCAGAGCCTGGCTCCATCCTCCCCACACTGCCCTGCACATCTTTATCACCAGCAATGAGGGCAGCCCTCAGGCTCCTCTGCTCCAAGCTCCAAGCCCCAGAGCTCCCTCAGCCTGCGCTCACAGGGAGATGTTCCACTGCCTGCAGCAGCTTTGTGGCTCTGTGCTGGACTCTTTCAAGAAGTTCCCTGAGGTCCTTCTTGATCTGAGGGACCCAGAACTGGACACAATATTCCAGATGTGCCCCTCAGCAGGGCAGGGCAGAGGGGAAGCAGAACTTCTTGATCTACTCACCACAGCCCTTGTAATCCACCCCGGGATGCCCTTGGCCTTCTTGCCACAAGGCCACATTGCAGACTCATGGGCATCCTTCTGGCCACCAGGACCCCCAGAGCCTTTTCCCCAGAGATGCTCTCCAACAGATCACCCTCAACCTCTACTGGTCCGTGGGGTTATTCTTCCCCAGATGCAAGACTTTACCCTTGTCCTTGGTGAAGCCCATCAAATTTCTTCCCACCCAACTCTCCAGCCTATGCAGGAGAACACTGCTGCTTAATCCTCTGCCCCTAGCAACATGTGGGGAAATGTGTGCTTTAGGTGACCTCCATCAGAGGGAGTAGCAGCAGCAGGAAGTTCCACACTACCTAAATCTAACCTGCCACGTTTTCCTTTCTGCCTTTGAAACCCACCCAGGTATCGATCTATTCTCCAGCTGGTGAAGCCCTGGTATGATGAGGTAAAGGATTATGCTTTCCCCTACCCTCAGGACTGCAACCCCAGGTGCCCCATGCGCTGTTACGGACCCATGTGCACCCACTACACACAGGTGACAGAAATTACCTTCTTCTGTTCAAAGCTGCACTCTCTATTTGGAGCTCTCTCTCAAACAGATCTATAGAGTCATCGATCTATCTATTCATCTATGTATGTATCTATCTGTCTATCTATCTACCTACCTACCTATCTCTCTATCTACCTATTTATCTATTTATCTATCTACTTATCTATTTACCTATTTATCTATCTGTTTATTTATCTATTTATCTATCTATCTATTTATCTCTATCTGTTTATCAATGTATCTATTTACCTATCTGTCTATCTATCTATTAATCTATTTACGTATCTGTCTGTCTCTCTATCTATCTATCTGTCTATCTATCTATCTATCTATCTATCTATCTATCTATCTATCTATCTATTTATCTATCTACCTACCTATCTCTCTATTTATCTATTTACCTGTCTATCTATTTATCTATCTATCAGTTTATCTATTTATCTATTTACCTGTCTGTCAATCTATCTATTAATCTATTTACCTATTTGTCTGTCTGTCTATCTACCTATGTATGTATGTATGTATCTGCCTACCTACCTACCCACCTACCTACTTACCTACCGACCTGCCTACGTACCTACCTACCTACGTACCTACCTATCTATCTACCTACCTACCTACCTACTTACTTACCTATCTACCTACCTGCCTACATACCTACCTACCTACCTACCTGCCTACATACCTACCTACCTATCTCTCTATATATCTCTCTATTTAGCTATCTATCTGTTTAACTATCTGTCTGTCTATCTATCTATCTATCTATCTATCTATCTATCTATCTATCTATCTATCTATCTATCTGTCTGTCCGTCTATCTATCTAAAATACTCTTTCTTTTCAATGTGGCCTTGACAAATCATCAATATTTATTCAGATGGTTTGGGCCACTTCCAATCGTATAGGCTGTGCCATCCACACCTGCCACAACATGAACGTCTGGGGAGCTGTTTGGAGACAAGCTGTCTACTTGGTATGCAACTATGCCCCCAAGTGAGTTGCTTGCTTTTCATATTGGTGATTTTTGTACCTCGTGCGTTCTTTAGTCCTGCCTCTCATAGCAGTGGTTCCTCCTTTCTCTGCAGCTCAACCTCTCTGCTTTCACTGTGGGCTGCTCCTTCCTCCTGAGCTCATATCTGATCATAGATGAATGCATGGCTTGGGTATGCAAGGAAGGGAATCACAGGATCACAGAACTCTCAGGGTTGAAAGGGACCTGAAGGATCATTCAGTTCTAACACTCTGCCATGGGCAGGGACACCTCACACTACAGCAGGTTGCTCACAGCCACATCCAGACTGGCTGCAAAAACCTCCAGGGATGAGGTTTCCACCACCTCCCTGGGCAACCTGTTCCAGTGTCTCACCACCCTCATGGGGAAAAACTTCTTCCTAACATCCAATCTGCATCTACCCATTTCTATTTTTATTCCATTCCCCCCAGTCCTATCACTACCCCACACCCTCAAAAGTCCCTCCCCAGCTTTCTTGTAGCCCCCTTCAGATACTGGAAGGCCACAAGAAGGTCTCCTCAGAGCCTTCTCCTCTCCAAACTGAAGAATCTCAACTCTCTCAGTCTGTCTCCACAGCAGAGCAGCTCCAGCCCTCTGCTCCTCCTTATGGCCCTTCTCTGGACATCTTCCAGCACCTCCAGATCTTTCCTGTAACAGGGGCTCCAGAACTGGACACAGGGCTCCAGAACTGGACACAGAGCTCCAGGTGGGGTCTCCCCAGAGTGGAGCAGAGGGGGAGAATCACCTCCCTGGCCCTGCTGGCCACACTTGCCTTGCTG
This sequence comes from Indicator indicator, assembly GCF_027791375.1. Classification (NCBI taxonomy): domain Eukaryota; kingdom Metazoa; phylum Chordata; class Aves; order Piciformes; family Indicatoridae; genus Indicator; species Indicator indicator. The sequence continues at coordinate 1,217,123 of NC_072021.1, forward strand.
CAGCCCAGGCTCTGCTTGGCTTTCTGGGCTATAAGGCCACACTGCTGGCTCATGTTGAGACATTGATCAGATTCCCTTCTCCAGTCTAAACAGCCCCAGGTCTCTCAGTCTTTCTTCATAAGAGAGATGTCCAAGTCCCTTCATCATCCTCATAGATCTTTGTTGGACTCTCTCCAGCAGATCCCTGTCTTTCTTTAATTGAGGAGCACAAAACTGGACGCAGCACTCCAGGTGTGATCTCACCAGGGCAGGTTTGAGTTAAGGACATTGAGCTTTGTGTCCTTGTGCACACATGCAGAAATCTCTTTGCCAGTGAGCAAAGGCTGTGTACTGCTGAAAAATACATCCAAATGCATCCAAAATCAGGAGAGTAACAAAAGTGAAGGAAGGTAATGACAGAGTTTATAGAGTTCCTGCACTTGGCTGTTGAATGGCCTCACACACATCAGCCACGCGTTGCACAGACAATGAAGCAGAAAGCAGCTTTCAGCAGACTTTTTCTGGTTTTTTCTTATCTGCTATCAACCCAAATATATATGCTAACCTAAACTAAATATACCTCCTAAGCACTCAGCTTGCTCTACCCATCTTGGAAGAGAAGCAGAAATGAGAAAATTTTTTGAGAGATTCCTATTTTCTTCCAAGGCACAACCCAGAGATTTTGATTACAATGTTCTTGTTCAGGAGGTGGGGGATGAGAAAATGTTTCCTAAATAATGGCATTACTCACTGTTAGACCATGTCACATGCAGACCAGGGGAAGTTCTCTTCTTGGTGAGGCATAATAGCTGAAGAAAAAAATTCTAATTTTAACTTTTTGTGTTTTTTTTTTTTTATTTATTATTTTCCTGCCTACATTACATGAATCTCTAAAAGCATGTGTGTTGAATAGGCACCTCAAAGCCTGGGTGTTACATAGGCACCTCAAAGCCTGGGTGTTAAATAGGCACCTCAAAGCCTAGGTGTTAAATTGGCACCTCAAAGCTTGGGTGTTAAAGAGGTAGCTCAAGGCCTGGGAGTTAAATAGGCACCTCAAAACACGGGTGTTAAATAGGCAGCTCCAATTCTGGGTGTTAAATAGGCATCTCAAAGCCTGGGTGTTAAATAAGCACCTCAAAGCATGGGTGTTAAATAGGCACCTGAAAGACTGGGTGTTAAATAAGCGCCTCAAAGTCTGGGTGTTAAATAGGCATCTCAAAGCATTGGTGTTAAATAGGCACCTCAAAGCCTGGGTGTTAAATAGGCACCTCAAAGCATGGGTGCCAAATAAGCACCTCAAAGCCTGGGTGTTAAATAGGCAGCTCCAATTCTGGGTGTTAAATAGGCATCTCAAAGCCTGGGTGTTAAATAAGCACCTCAAAGTCTGGGTGTTAAATAGGCACCTCAAAGACTGGGTGTTAAATAGGCACCTCAAAGCCTGGGTGTTAAATAAGCACCTCAAAGCCTGGGTGTTAAATAGAGTCCTCAAAGCATGGGTGCTAAATAAGCACCTCAAAGCCTGGGTGTTAAATAGGCACCTCACACCCTGGGTGTTAAATTGGCACTGCAAAGCTTGGGTGTTAAATAATCACCTCAAAGCCTGTGTGTTCAATAGGCAGCTCAAAGCCTGGGTGTTAAATAGGCACCTCAAAGCCTGGATATTAAATAGGCACCTCAAAGCCTGGGTGTTAAATAGGCACCTGAAAGCCTGGGTGTTAAATAAGCACCTCAAAGCCTGGGTGTTAAATAGGCAGTACAAAATCTGGGTGTTAAATAAGCACCTCAAAGCCTGGATGTTAAACAGGCACCTCAAAGCCTGGGTGTTAAATTGGCACCTCAAAGCCTGGGAGTTAAATAAGTACCTCAAAACCTGGGTGTTAAATAGGCAGCTCAAAGCCTGGGGGTTAAATACGCACCTCAAAGCCTGGGTGTTAAATAGGCATCTCAAAGCCTGGGTGTTAAATAGGCACCTCAAAGCCTGGGTGTTAAATAAGCACCTCAAAGCCTGGGTGTTAAATAAGCACCTAAAAGCATGGATGTTAAATAAGCACCTCGAAGTCTGGGTGTTAAATAGGCAGCTCAAAGCCTAGGTGTTAAATAAGCACCTCAAAACACGGGTGTTAAATAAGCATCTCAAAGCCTGGGTATTAAATAGGCACCTCAAAGCCTGGGTGTTGAATAGGCACCTCAAAGACTGGGTGTTAAATAGGCACCTCAAAGCCTGGGTGTTAAATAAGCATCTCAAAGCCTGGGTGTTAAATAGCATCTCAAAGCCTGGGTATTAAATAGGCACCTCAAAGCCTGGGTGTTGAATAGGCACCTCAAAGACTGGGTGTTAAATAAGCATCTCAAAGCCTGGGTGTTAAATAGGCACCTCAAAGCACTGGTGTTAAATAAGCACCTCAAAGCTTGGGTGTTAAATAGGCGCCTCAAAGCCTGGGTGTTAAATAGGCACCTCAAAGCATGGATGTTAAATAAGCACCTGAAAGTCTGGGTGTTAAATAGGCACCTCAAAGCCTGGGTGTTAAATAGCACCTCAAAGACTGGGTGTTAAATAGGCACCTCAAAGCATGGGTGTTGAATAGGCACCTCAAAGCCTGGGTGTTAAATAGGCACCTCAAAGCCTGGGTGTTAATTAAGCACCTCAAAGCCTGCATGTTAAATAGGCACCTCAAAGCCTGGGTGTTAAATAAGCACCTCAAAGTCTGCCTGTTAAATTGGCACCTCAAACTCTGGATGTTAATTAAGCACCTCAAAGCCTGGGTGTTATATAAGCACCTCAAAGCACGGATGTTAAATAAGCACATCAAAGTCTGGGTGTTAAACAGGCAGCTCAATGTCTGGGTGTTAAATAAGCACCTCAAAGCCTGGGTGTTAAATAGGCACCTCAAAGCCTGGGTGTTAAATAGGCACCTCAAAGCATTGGTGTTAAATAAGCACCTCAAAGCCTGGGTGTTAAATAAGCACCTCAAAGCATGGGTGTTAAATAGCACCTCAAAGCATGGGTGTTAAATAGGCAGCTCAAAGCCTGGGTGTTAAATAAGCACCTCAAAATCTGGGTTTTAAATAGGCACCTCAAAGCCTGGGTGTTAAATAGGCACCTCAAAGCATGGGTGTTGAATAGCACCTCAAAGCCTGGGTGTTAAATAGGCACCTCAAAGCATGATTGTTAAATAAGCACCTCAAAGCATGGGTGTTAAATAAGCACCTCAAAGCCTGGGTGTTAAATAGGCACCTCAAAGCCTGGGTGTTAAATAGGCAGCTCAAAGCATGGGTGTTAAATAGCCACCTCAAAGCATGGGTGTTAAATAGGCACCTCAAAGCATGGATGCACTTTTCACATGGTCAGTCTGTAGACTTTGTGCCCCTTTGCCCCTGGGCTCTATGACACAGCTCCATTCACCTGGTGGGAGCCCTACTTCTCGTCCTTTTAACACCTATGAGCTGTCTACACATACTTAAATACCCTGGGTTTTGGTACATTACTGGTGTGAACCTGATCTAGTGTGAGGTGTCCCTGCCCATGGCAGGGGGGTTGGATCTGGATGATCCTTGAGGTTCCTTCCAACCCTGACAATTCTGTGATTCTGTGAATAATTTTCACCTTCCCTTCCTGTCCTTGGAGACATTGAAGATTAGACTGGATGTGGCTCTGAGGAGCCTTATCTAGTTGGAAGTGTCCATGCTGACTGCAGGGGGACAAGATGCCCTTCGAGGGTCCCTTCCAACCCAATGCAATCTGTCAATCTGTGGAACCACCGATTCAGCCTCAGAGCTTCACAAGGGGAAGCTAGGGTAGTGCAAGCCAAGAAGGAGTTTGCACTGTTTCTTTTGCCACCTTCTACAAACAACCTTGTGAGAGAACAAAAAAGAAAACTTTGCCCCGATGATAGAAGGAAGTGATAGAAAACACCCCTGTAGAAAAGGACTTGGGGATGCTGATGGATGAGAAGCTGGACAGGAGCAGGTAGTGTGAGCTTGCAGTACAGAAGGCCAATGGCAGCCTGGGCTGCACCCAAAGCAGCATTGCCAGCAGAGCCAGAGAGGTGATTCTGACACTTTGCTCTGGGGAGACCTCACCTGGAATACTACATGCAGGTGTGGAGCCCTCAATATAAGAAGGACATGGACCTGATGGAGAGAGTCCAGAGGAGGGCCATGAAAATGATCAGGGGGTTGGAGCACCTCTGCTATGAAGACAGGCTGAGGGAGCTGGGAGTGTTCAGCCTGGAGAAGAGAAGGCTCCAGGGAGACCTAATAGCATCCTGCCAGTACCTGAAGGGGGCTACAAGAAGGATGGAGAGAGACTGTTTGCAAAGGCCTGCAGGGAGAGGATAAGGGGCAATGGATTCAAGACAGAGCAGATTTAGATTGGATGTGAGGAATAAGTTCTGCATCATGTGGGCAGTAGAACGCTGGAACAAGTTGCCCGTGGGAGTGGTTGAGCTTCCATCTCTGGAGATATTCACTGTGAGGCTCAACTGGGCTCTGATTAACCTGATCTAATTGAGGATGTCCCTGCTGACTGCAGGGGTGGTTGGACTAGATGACGTTTGGAGGTTCCTTCCAACCTAGACCATTCTGTGATTCTGTGATGCTTATGTTGCTAAATCCTCATAAATTTAGCCCTCCAGTAAAAAATATTCTGTCCTGGAATGGAAATTCACTGAGCTGCATCAGAAGCAAGAAGTCTGGGGCTTAAGCACAGAGAGTAAAGGATATGGAAGACACCACTGGGCTGGGGTGGCGTGGTCATTCCCCTGCTGCTTGTGGGGAGCTGTTAGGTCAGTGTTTGTCAAGAAGCTACAGAAATGCATGGATGTGTGCTTATAGCAGCCGAACACTTACAGGACATTGCTGAAGACATTCAATCTGATCACTCAGTATTGTTAATGAATTTTTTTTTTGTCCTCTCTGAAACCACTAAGCAATTCTTTGTTTATTTTTATTTGTATTTAATTCTTATTCTTATTTTTATTCTTATTCTTGGTTTTATTTTTAATTTTATTTTTATGTTTATGTTTTTTATTTTTATTTTATTTTTACTTTTATTTTTCTTTTCATTTATATTCTTATTTTTATTTTTATTTTTAATTCTTAATTCTATTCTTATTTTATTTTTATTTTTAATTCTTATTTTTATTCTTATTTTTATTTTTAACTTATTTTTATTTTTATTCTTATTTTTACTTTTATTTTTAATTTTATTGTTATTCTTATTCTTATTCTTGTTTTTATTTTTATTTTTATTTTTATTTTGTTTTTGTTTTTGTTTTTGTTTTTATTTTTGTTTTTATTTGTATTTTATTTTTGTTTTTGTTTTTTATTTGTATTTTCATTTTATTTTTATTCTATTTCAATTTTATTCTATTTTTTATTCTAGTTTTATTTTATTTTCATTTTTTTTCTATTGTATTTTCAGGGGGAATTGGATTGGAGAAGCACCATATAAAGTCGGAGTGCCATGCTCAGCTTGTCCTCCAAGCTATGGAGGTTCTTGTACTGACAATCTTTGCTTCCCAGGAGTGACATCAAACTACTTGTACTGGTTTAAATAAGTTAAGGTTTACATTGTTTTGGAAAAGAACAACAACAAAAAAGAGTAACAAGAAGCTTGTATATTGAATTTTGCACATAGTATATATAGAGAGATACTGTAAGAATACTCTGATGTTTTCTTTTTTTTTTTTTTTTTTTGTATGCTTTTGTATAATTAGCTTTCAAACCATAGGATAATTTGGTTCTAACACTTTGGGATTTTTAAGGCTTACATTAACCCTTTTAAGGTTAAAATTTTGTTCCAAGAGAACAATACTCCTTCCCACCTTAGGATTAGTTTCTATTGAATGCAGGTTAAACGGTAGAACGTAACTTCCTTTTGGAAAACACTAGCTCCAGAAAGAGAAGGGTGATGGTTTAATCCTGGGCTTTACCAGTGGAGCATGACATGCAAAGCAACAAACTGTCCCCACACTCCTGAGGATTCCACTCATTGCCACCTGAGCTTCCACCTGCAATGTCAAGCAGAGAACAACCTTGCAGGATGTTACCTACCTCACACACACTACCAATGGCTTTTATGGCTTTCCAGAGTCCAGCAGGCAGCTGCTGCTACCATCAATGATGATGCCTGTGGGCAGACAGGAAAATCAGGGGGAATGAGAAACCACATCAGCCAAGGTGCCACAGCTGTTAACCTACATTGTCTACCTGGAAAGCTTTCATCACTTTCCATATGCTGGTTTAATGGCAAAGCCTAATTGTACCTCCTTGTGCTGGTGAACACAGTCAGAATGGTGTAATGGTGCTTTGCTTCCTCCTGTACAGGAAGACTTTGAGGTGCTGGAGTGTGTCCAGATAAGGGCCACAAAGCTGGGGAAGGGTCTGGAGAACAAGTCTGGGGAGCAGCAGCTGAGGGACCTGGGGCTATGTAGTCTGGAGAAGAGGAGGCTGAGGAGAGACCTTATTGCCCTCTACAGCTCCATGAAAGGGGATAGCAGTGAGGTGGGAATTGGGCTCTTCTCCCTAGGATCAGGTGGTAGAACAAGAGGAAATGGCCTGAAATTGTTCCAGGAGAGGTTTAGGTTGGAGATAAGGAAAAAATTCTTTGCTTCAAGAGTGGTCAGGGATTGGAACAGGCTGCCGAGGGGGGAGGTGGAGTTCCTGGAGGTGTTCAAGAAATGTGTGGCCATGGCACTTTGGGACATGGTTTAGTGGCCATGGTGGTGTTAGGTTGAAAGTTGGGCTGGATGATCTTGGAGGGCTTTTCCAACCACAACAATTCTATGATTCCCTGATTTCACTCGTGCTACAGCGGCATGTGTCTTTAAGTCACTGACTCAGTCCTTGTGAGGGTGCTTGAGACAGTTTGTCACCAGAAGATGGTAATATAAAAAGCAAGATCAGAGGCTGAATTCTCCAGCTTAGTTTGTCTGTTTCTCCAGCAAGACAGCTGCCTGGGGAGAATGGGCTCTGCAGAGTACCAAAATGCAGCAGTCCCTCTCCTTCTGTCTGTAATCTGATCCTTCAGAGAATGTCAGGAGCTGATCCATGGCTCTTCTGTGTCTGACAAGACAATGACCAGAGAGATGTATTTCTTAAAGCATGTCTCTGCTTTAAAAGAACAGCACTGGGAATATTCTACTTTTATCCTACTACTTTAGGAGGTTTTTCTTCTGCTTTCAGAAGGGTTTGGGCGTGGACAGTGCTCAATCAATCCAACGCTTTGGCTGAGCAAAATCCAGTCCTGTGCTAGGAGGGAAAGGCAACCTCTTTGCATCCTCTGTGTACACATTGAAAGCTTTCAGTGAGGCAAAACTAGTAGGTGGGTCCCTGTCCCTCAGCCAGCCCAGTTCTTGACAAAGATTTATAGATGCATAGAATGGTTTGACTTGGAAGACACCTTCAAGGTCATCCAGTTCCAACTCCCCTGCTGCCATGGGCAGGGACACTTTCCACTAGTCCACATTACCCAAGGCCTCATCCAACCCAGCCTTGAACACCTCCAGGGAGGGGACATCCAGAATGCATGGGACAAACATATTTTTGATCTGCATAAGATGTCTCTAGAGGTAAAGACAGCACAGTGCAGCCAGGCAGAAAGTGACCTGGGGGTACTGGGTGACAGCAGCTGAACAGGAGCCAGCAGTGTGCCCAGGGGGCCAAGAAGGCCAATGGCATCCTGGCCTGCATCAGGAATAGTGTGGCCAGCAGGAGCAGGGAAGTCATCCTGCCCTGTGCTCAGTTCTGGTTAGACCACACCTTGAGTACTGTGTCCAGTTCTGGGCTCCTCAATTTAAGAAATACATTGAGATACTTGAATGTGTCCAGAGAAGGGCAACGAGGCTGGGGAGGGGTCTGGAGCACAGCCCTGTGAGGAGAGGCTGAGGGAGCTGGGGGTGTTTAGCCTGGAGAAGAGGAGGCTCAGGGGAGACCTCATTGCTCTCTGCAACTACCTGAAAGGAGGTTGTAGCCAGGTGGGGGTTGGGCTCTTCTCCCAGGCAACCAGTGACAGAACAAGAGGACACAGTCTCAAGCTGCACCAGGGGAAGTTTAGGCTTGAGGTGAGGAGAAAGTTCTTCACAGAAAGAGAGATTGGCCATTGGAATAGGCTGCTCAGGGAGGTGGTGGAGTCACCATCCCTGGAGGTGTTCAAAAAAAGCTTGGATGTGGCACTTGGAGCCATGGTTTAGTTGTCAGGAGGTGTTAGGTATTAGGTGATAGGTTGGACTTGATGATCTCTTAGGTCTTTTCCAACCTTGTTGATTCTGTGATTCTGCACTTTGAAGTGCATCCAGCAATTTTCACTATTTTTAATTGAAACAAATCGGAAAAAAAAAAAAAAGAAAAAAAAAGGTAGGAAGCAGAGCATGAGCACAAGTTCAGGTTAAGCCCTGGAGCCCCCAGCAGTAGGTGTAACACGAAATGCCTATGCACTTTGGAGCTTGCATGGTGCACTTTCCAAAGAGGCCCAGAGATGGGAAGCTAATTTATGACTGTGCAGCTCAGCTGCAATGCTGCTAACGGGTATCTGTCTTATCCTGCCTGGTGCTTTCTACCAGCACCTTGACTCTGCGTGGAACCTTTTGTTTTCTGTTGAGTATAGCAAAACTTTGCTGTTGTAGCAAGCAGGTAGGCAGGTGGTGCTTTTATGGGTCACAGCTGTGCTGTGGTGGTGCTAGGGATTTACTGCTGTAATCACACTGTAACTGGCAGCAGCAAGAAGTGATCTGGGTATATAAGCTTCTTCCCCATGAGGGTGGTGAGACACTGGCACAGGTTGCCCAGGGAGGTGGTGGAAGCCTCATCCCTGGAGGTTTCTGCAGCCAGGCTGGATGTGGCTGTGAGCAAACTGCTGTAGTGTGAGGTGTCCCTGCCCATGGCAGGGGGGTTGGAATTGGATGATCCTTGAGGTCCTTTCCAACCCCAACAACTGATTCTATGATTCTAAGCTATTTCACACGAGCAGCTCCTGCGACAACCAGCCACAAGCACTCAAGAATAGTTTGGATTGAGGATTGCAGATTCTCAGACATTGGATCACGACATGAAATTTGCCCTTCCACTGTATTTAATAAGTAGATTACTCTGTTGCCTCTTTGAACCACCTCGGTTTCTACCACCTGTTTTGTTGCTCTTGGGTTCAGCAGTGACAATGCCAGCAAAGCTCTACTCTGGCAGTCCCACTGCTGCCCAGTCCACTACCTGGCACCAAGTGCTGTGAGAACAAAAGCATTGAGCTGCATGGAAGACTTACTTCAGGTGTCTTTGGCACTGTATCTGCTCTGGGGAAGACTTCTGATGTCTCTGGCACTGCATCTGCTGTGTGGAAGACTTCAGATGTCTTTGGCACTCTGTCTGCTCTGATACACTTCAAGGCTGTCCAAGGCTGTGCTGTGGCGAACTATCCCCAGCTGAGATTCTGAGAACCTTGGAGATTTGTGCTAATTCCTTCTGAGCAGAGAGCTGTGCCTCTAGAGACAGAGAAATTAGCTCAGACTTCTCTTCCAAATATAAAATTATGAAAGTACACACAGGCTAAAATAAAGCTTAAAAAATGTTTTCCCTCAAAACACTGAGAGGCATAAGAGTTAAAATGAAGTCTTTGAAACTGTTAATTATGGAGTGCAGTTGCTTCTAATATCTGCTTGTGATTTTTTTTTTTTGCCTCATTTAAAGATCTGGCATGATGGGTAGCAACTGATACCTTTTGGTGCTAACCTCTGTGTTCTGGTGCTGAAGTTCTACCTTAGGTTTTGGTGGAGGAGGAGGTTTATTTCTGATATTACCATATACGCTCCAGCCCTGGTGAGATCTTTTTTAGCTCATCACAGAATCTACCACCAGGCCAGATGTGCTTTCAAAGTTCCATTTGTGGTTGTTTCAGGCTCTAAGGAGAGGTTTTGTTGTGCATCAGAGATGGAAAATGTATTCCAGCTCAAAACCAAAACAAACAGCACCCTCCCCTCATCACAACAATGAAGTGCCTGTGGAACAAATGATGGGGTGGAGGAAGAAGACCTCATGACTGCAGATGGATGCTGAGCAGGTTCTAGGCAACCCTCTGGGATAATAAATGACTTCAGAAAATCTGAGCTTGTCCTTGCACACTTACCCTTTGGGAACCTCTGTGTTCCTCTTTTGTGAGATCAGTTTGTTCTCCTCTGGATTTGAGATAAGTTGGGTCAGGCCTCAGTAAAAACCATGGAACAAAACTTTTGCAGGAAGGAGAAAGATGGATTCCAGGAGGGCTTTACGGACAGCAAAACCAGACTTCATGTGCCATCCCCTAGTCAACAATGGGAAACATCTTGGGCGGGCTGAAAAAGGAAATCTCCCAGAGCAAAAGTTCTTTATGCCACAGCTGGGATCTAGCAGAGCGAGATACAGGAGTATCTCTATCCATGTCAATGTCTGTAGGTGGGTGGGTAGACAGCTGGGTGCAGCTAGAAAGCTGGGGAGGGACTTTTTAGGGTCTCAGGGAGTGATAGGACTGGGGGAAATGCAACAAGACTACAAGTGGGTAGGTACAGATTGGATGTTAGGAAGAAATTCTTCCCCATGAGGGTGGTGAGACACTGGCAGAGGTTGCCCAGGGAGGTGGTGGAAGCCTCATCCCTGGAGGTTTTTGCAGCCAGGCTGGATGTGGCTGTGAGCAACCTGCTGTAGTGTGAGGTGTCCCTGCCCATGGCAGGGTCTTGTAACTAGATGATCCTTGAGGTCCTTGACAGTTCTGTGATTCTATGATCTGTCGGTTTTGATGATCTTGGAGCATCGGGCTGCCCTCTTGTGGTGGAGGAAGCCAACACCTTAGCTTGATTGGAAAGGTCTCATGGTTTCAGGGTCGCTTTAAACTAAACCTATGCAAATTCAGCTCGTTCTGGCACAGATTTGAAAAACAAATGGCTTGGTGTGGCTGTTTCCTTTGAGCAATGAGGTCTGCTGGGAAACTCCTCCATTTCTTAGTTTTTTGTTGGTACACAACTAGTCACTCTTGTGCTGGTTGCTGGTTACCAAAGCTGAGTAAAACAGAGACATGAATTGCCATCAGAAGAATTTTTAGAGGTGTTAAATCAGTTGTGCTTCTTAAAAGCAAGTGGTGGGGAACCTCACTGCTTGGATGCCAAAGTCTAATGATCACTAATAAAAAGAGTTTTAAAGCCCTGAATTACTCTTGAAACTTGCCCATTGTTGCTAAGTTCTCAAGACAAAACTGCCACTTTTCTCCTCTAGAATAAAATGGTCTCACAGAATCCAAGCATGCAGCATCTTTATGCTGCTGTTGTAAGCTGTGCAAGACAGAAAGTTCTGACTGCTAGCTCGTGGTCACTCTGATGGCCTACAAGTGCACCATCTTTCCCTTTTGGAGTCATGAGGAGAACACTGAATTTCTCTCAAGAGTTACTGAAATAACCACAACCTTCTCCAACTGCTTTCTTTTGACAGAAAATAAATTGAAACTCAAGGAGAAAAAAAAAGAAATGCAGTGACCTATCTTGTTGATTCAACAGATGGGCAACAGCCTACTGGAACGTCATGAGGATGGTCAGAGGGCTGGAGCTGCTCTGCTCTGGAGACAGACTGAGAGAGTTGGGGTTGTTCAGTCTGGAGAAGAGAAGGCTCCCAGGAGACCTTCTTGTGGCCTTCCAGGATCTGAAGGGGGCTGCAAGAAAGCTGGGGAGGGACTTTTGAGGGTGTCAGGGAGTGATAGGACTGGGGGGGATGGAGCAAAACTAGAAATGGGGAGATTCAGATTGGATGTTAGGAAGAAGTTGTTCCCCATGAGGGTGGTGAGACACTGGCACAGGTTGCCCAGGGAGGTGGTGGAAGCCTCATGCCTGGAGGTTTTTGCAGCCAGGCTGGATGTGGCTGTGAGCAACCTGCTGTAGTGTGAGGTGTCCCTGGCCATGGCAGGGGACTTGGAACTGGATGATCCTTGAGGTCCCTTCCAACCCTGACAATTCTGTGATTCTACATGGACAATTCAAGAGAACAGAGCAAAACAAATCATTAGTATTGGCTATTGCATGAGGGTTTTGCTGTTTAAGCAACAGGAATTGCCCTTCAGAGCTGTTCTTCAAGCTGCAAACTCTCCAGCTTCAGCAGGCCACCACATAAGTCAGGAAGTCTCTTAGATGCAATATTTAAAGTCATCATAGATGCAATATTTGAAGTCATCAATAGATTTGTCCTTTGGGAGTGAACGGTAATATTGGATTCAAAGAGCTCTGAGGAGATAAACAGCTTTGTTTTGTTACGTATTATTTCACACAGGGTGCTCTTACACAATGACAATGGTGCTTAAAGGCAGGCTTCATTTGAGAAGCAAACCCTCTCCAGGTGCTTTTTTGTTTTGTTTTGTTTTGTTTTCCTCTATGCAATAAAGAAAAGGTTTTTTTGAAGGGTGAAGATGTTGAGGGTTGGCAAATGAGGCCACTGCTACACTTTCTACTTGAACCCAAGCCGATTCAAAAGGTTCAGTGCTCATACAGCAAAATGTCCTCTTCTCATCATTTCTTTTAACCATTTCCTTTTGGTTTTCAGCTGTTTGATAACTGTGTGGGTGGGGTTGTATCTGTTTGTTGTTTTCCAGAGAAGAAAGCTTGCTGTCCAACAGGTCTTGCAGCAACCTCACCAATATCACATTGCCTTTGTATTGTCTTATGAAGCTACCAATGACTTGTACCTGAGATACAAACTCCTACTCCTGTTTGAACTTTTAATGCTATGAAACTATCCAAAGAAATGTAAATCATTCTGATCTCCTTTGTAACGTCTATGTATTTCAATAAAGAAGTAAATGAATCACTCCTTACACCTGCTGCTCTTTTGAGGTAACTTTTGGTTTTCTTCTGCTGCTTAGTTTCCAGAAGGGGACAAGAAGTTGTCAGGCAGATGTTGAAGGTTGTAGCCAAATGGAATTTCAGTTCAGTTGCTTTGCACTTGAACTCCATTATCTTCTTCAAAGCTCTTTCTGTATCCACCTACATGGACAGGAGCCTTTCTTTATCCAGCTACATGGACAGAGCCTTTCTTTTGGTACTGAGAGCCTGAACTCTCTATCAGAGCTGGCTCAGAAAACCCAGATGGGCCAGAAACCCAGCATGTGCTGGGCTGCATTGAAAGCAGTGTGGGCAGCAGTCAAGGGAGGGGATTCTGTCCTCTGCTCCACTCTGGTGAGGCCCCACCTGTCCTCTGCCCAGTTCTGAAACCCCCAAGAGAAGAAGGATGTGAAATTGTTAGAATCACGGGATCATTCAGCTTGGAAAAGATCCTTGGGATTACCAAGTCCAACTATTAATCCTACTCTGCAAGGGTCACCCCTAAACCATAGCTCCAAGCACCACATCCAAACCACCTTTAAATACATTCAGGGCTGGGGACTCCACCACCTCCCTGGGCAGCTCATTCCAGTGCCTGACCACTCTTGCTGGCAAAATCTTTTTCCTACTGTTCAGTGTAAACCCACCCTGGTGCAGCTTGATGCCATTCCCTCTTGTTCTGTCACTAATTACCTGGGAGAAGAGACCAGCACCAACCTCTCCACAACCTCCATTCAGGGACTTGCAGAGAGCCATGAGGTCTCTTCTCAGCCTCCTCTTTTTCACACTAACCATCCCCAACTCCTTCAGTTGCTCTTCATCAGATTTATTCTCCAGACCCTTCACAGCTTCCTTGCCCTCCTCTGCCCTGCCTCCAGCACCTCCACATCTCTCTTGGATTCAGGTGCCCCAAACTGGACACAACACTCAAGGTGTGGCCTCCCCAGAGCTGAGTGCCAGAGGACAATCCCCTGCCTGCTCCTGCTGGACACAGCATTTCTAATCCCAGCCAGGATGCCTTTGGCTTTCTTGGCCACCTGGGCACACTGCTGGCTCCTCTTCAGCCACTTGGCCATCAGCACCCCCAGGGCCCTTTCTGCCAGGCACTTTCCAGCCACACTGCCCCAAGCCTGCAGCATTGCTTGGGGTTGTTGTGCCCCAAGGTCAGGATCTGGTACTTGGCCTTGTTGAAGCTTATCCTGTTAACACTGGCCATGGATCCAATCTACCCAAGTCCCTCTGTAGAGCCTCCCTCCCCTGGTGCAGATCAACACTCCACCTAATTTGATGTCATGTGTGAGCTTACTGCTGACACACCCTGTATCCTTATCAAGCTCATCCATAAAGATGGTCACTCCTCCTTGGGCATGTGTGGAAGCCTTGCTTGTGAGGGGCATGAGGGGCAGAGAGAGATGGAGTTTGGACACAGGCAGGTGTGAAACTGATTATAAAAGATGTCTCCCTAGCAGTAAGGCTTGAAGAGCTCTCCCCACCAGGATCAAGAAAGGATCAGATGGACTAGCAGGACCGGACCCAGGACCAGTAAGATGTCTTTGGATCCCCACATTGGTGGTAGCTATAAAGCTCCTTCTCGTTTCTCTCTTCATTTTATTTTACCTTTCCCCTTTCTCCTCTCACTTTTCCCTGCCTATCACATGACAGCTTATGAGCAAACAATAAAGTTCTGCTGTTGATTGGAGTGAACCTCCTGGCCTGGCTGCCCTCAGTTTTTTGCATCTTGAGATCACAGTAATGAACTATCAGGAGTGCACTGCAGGGAGCCTGACACAAGTCATGTGCAAGGCTTCTTGTCCCCTTATGGCACAGATGAGCTCCATCTGTCACCAGCAGAACCTCCAACCTCAGTCTCCTCAGATTTGTCATGCTGACTGTGATCTACTTGCAGATCCTATCTTTGCTCCCTGTGTTTGCAATTTTCATCACATAGAATTGGTGATGTTCTCACAGTCTCCAGCTCTTCCCAGTGCTGAAGGAGCCCAGGAGGGGTTGTGGAGTCTCCCTCTCTGGAGATATTGAAAACCCACCTGGATGTCTTCCTGTGTGACCTGCCCTGGGTGATCCTGCTCTGTCAGGGGGGTTGGACTGGATGAGCTTCTGAGGTCCCTTCCAGCCTCTAACATTCTGTGATTCTGTGATTGATTCTGTGATTGATTCTGTGATTCTGTTATTGATTCTGTGGTTCTGTAATTTATTCTGTAATTGATTTTGTGGTTGATTCTGTGATTGATTCTGAGATTTATTCTGTGATTCTGTGGTTCTGTGATTGATTCTGTGGTTGATTCTGTGATTGATTCTGTGGTTGATTCTGATTCTGTGATTTATTCTGTGATTGATTCTGTAATTCTGTGGTTGATTCTATGATTGACTCTGTGATCCCGTAATTGATTCTGTGATTGATTCTGAGATTCTGTGATTGATTCTGAGATTCCATGATTGATTCTGTGATTCTATGATTCTAGTCATTCTCTTCTTCACCCCTCCCTGGCAGAGAGTGCACTTTCTGTTTAGTGTGCTGTATACCACCAACAGTTCCTATTTTCCATTGAAAAACTGATGTGCCAAACACAACTGAGCAAAAAGAAAACAAAAACCCCCAGTGTCTCCCTCTGGGTGTGTGGAACATGCACAGACATGTGGGCTTTTTTCCTATGGGCACTGCCAGGTTCCTGCTGAGATGTCAGACATGGAAAAGTATTTGGCATTAGCCATCT
Organism: Indicator indicator; assembly: GCF_027791375.1. Lineage (NCBI taxonomy): Eukaryota > Metazoa > Chordata > Aves > Piciformes > Indicatoridae > Indicator > Indicator indicator. Next base: position 1,232,655 of record NC_072021.1, read on the forward strand.
CCTGAAGGATTTTTTCCCCTCACAGGTAGTGGAAAATATTCCTCTTTTACATATCTGTTTGACTATTTGGGGTATGGCCACAAGCAAACCTGAGCACGCTGGGGTTTTATACGATCAGAGAATCGTTTTGGTTGGGAAAGTCCTTTCAGATCATCCAGTCCAACCAACCATTCTCTAACTCCACCAAGGCTGAGGCTAACCCATGTCCTTCAGCACCACATATCTGCCTCTTTGAAACCTCTAGGGATGGGGATTCAACCACCACAGATGCATAGAAGCAAAGAGATTGGAAGGGACCTCCAAAGGTCATCCAGTCCAACCCCTCTGCAGTCAGGAGGGACATCCTCCACTAGATCAGGTTGCTCAGAGCCTTATCCAGCCTGGTCTTGAATATCTTCAGAGATGGGGCCTCAACCACCTCCCTGGGCAACCTGTTCCAGTGTTCCAGCACCCTCATGGTGCAGAACTGGTTGCCAACATCCAATTTAACTCTGCTCTTCTCTCATTTCAAACCGTTGTCCCTCATCCTGTCACTGCAGGACTTTGCAAACAGTCCCTCTGCAGCCTTCTTGTAGCCCCCTTCAGGTGCTGGAAGGCTGCTCTTAGCTCTTCCTGGAGCCTTCTTTTCTCCAGGCTGAACACCCCCAGCTCCCTCAGCCTGGCCTTGCAACAGAGCTGATCATTTTTGTGGCCCTCCTCTAGACCTGTTCCATCAGGTCCATGTCCTTCCTGTGTTGAGGTCTCCTGAGCTGGACACAGCACTGCAGGTGAGGTCTCACCAGAGCACAGCAAAGTTGCAGGATCACCTCTCCATCAGCTGGCCACACTAGTTTTGATGCAGCCCAAGCTGCCATTGGCCTTCTGGGCTGCAAGCTCACACTGTTGGCTGTACACTGCTGGCTATAAATGCTGCTCTGGGTTGCAAGGAGTTGCAAGGTCTGCTTGTCCTTTAACACCAGGAAGAGGAGCTTGGCATGGCTGGCCACTACTCATAGAGTCATAGAAACACAGAATCACAGAATCATAGAATCATGGAATCATAAAACCATGAATCACAGAAGCACAGAACCACCAAATCATAGAACCAGAGAATCACAGAATCATAAAAGCACAGAACCACAGAATCATAAAATCACAGAATCATAGAATCACAGAATCACAGAATCATAGAATCACAGAATCATAGAATCACAGAATCACAGAATCATAGAATCATAGAATCACAGAATCACAGAATCATAGAATCACAGAATCATAGAATCATAGAATCACAGAATCACAGAATCATAGAATCACAGAATCATAGAATCACAGAATCATAGAATCATAGAATCACAGAATCATAGAATCACAGAATCACAGAATCATAGAATCATAGAATCACAGAATCATAGAATCACAGAATCATAGAATCATAGAATCACAGAATCACAGAATCATAGAATCACAGAATCATAGAATCATAGAATCACAGAATCATAGAATCACAGAATCATAGAATCACAGAATCACAGAATCATAGAATCATAGAATCACAGAATCATAGAATCACAGAATCATAGAATCATAGAATCACAGAATCATAGAATCATAGAATCACAGAATCATAGAATCACAGAATCATAGAATCATAGAATCATAGAATCACAGAATCACAGAATCATAGAATCACAGAATCATAGAATCATAGAATCACAGAATCATAGAATCACAGAATCATAGAATCATAGAATCATAGAATCACAGAATCACAGAATCATAGAATCACAGAATCATAGAATCATAGAATCACAGAATCATAGAATCACAGAATCATAGAATCACAGAATCACAGAATCATAGAATCACAGAATCATAGAATCACAGAATCACAGAATCATAGAATCATAGAATCACAGAATCATAGAATCACAGAATCATAGAATCATAGAATCATAGAGTCACAGAATCAGAATAATAGAATCCAGAATCATAGAGTCACAGTGTCATAGAATCAGAGAATCATAGAATTACAGAATGGTTTTGGTTGAAAGGGACCTCTGAATGTCATGTAGAAGGTCAGATGTGGTTGCTTTCATTCCAGCTGTGTAGCTGAAAGGGTTACAGCCTGCATTTCATGGAAGTAAGGAAGACAAAGCAGCGGTGAGGTGGCAGTGGCAAAGCAAAGGCTGTGCCGTGTCTGTGTGTGTAAAAGCACAAGCAGAGCTGCAGATATCCCTCAGCTTTCACATTCCTCACCCATGACAAGCCTGGCAAATCTAACCATTGCTGCACAGAAGGTATCCATCCATAGTATTTACTCCATAACTTTCTCCCCGCTGTGCTCCAGCCAAGCCTCACCACGTGTGTGTGTGTGTTAGAAACCCCTTGACAAAAGCCAGCTGAGGGCTGCAATGTTGGGAATTTGCCCTCTTCACCCTTCTGAAAAAAATCTTACTTTAAAACAAGGGGAAAAAAAAAAAAAAAGGGAAAAAAGAAAAGTCCTTTTGGCTTGGAATACCTCAGCATGCTGAGTGTGCACAAACCATGGTTGGAAGACTCCTGCACTGCTGTGATTTGCTTTTGCATTGCTTCCTTGTATCACAATTTCTGTGCTGGCCAGAGAGCTGGGGAGGGCCAGCTGTTAGCTTTCAGGAGATGCCAAGGGAAGGACCAATTTTTAAGCAGCGTGTTCAGAAACTTAGAACACTCCTGCAAGCAGTACAGCATTTGCTTGCCTGGTGAAGGGGTGCTTGGAAAGGCCTGAGTGCAGTGTTTGCTGTGTTTTTAGGGCCCTGTATGGTGAGCTCATTGTTCATGGACCTCCAGGGAGTGCTCTGCAAGCCACACTTTGAGAATTGTTTATGCAAACGATGCCAAGTGAAAGCATGGTCTGATAAACCCAGAGAAAATGGTTCTGTCTCTCTCCATCTGCCCCTAAGCTGTGCAACAAAAGCACTGCTGCTTGTTTCACTGCTCCTCCTGGCACCCAGGGTTATGGAAGCTGCAGGTCCATGCAGGCAACCAGCACCAGAACAAGAGGACACAGTCTCAAGCTGCGCCAGGGGAGGTTTAGGCTGGAGGTGAGGAGAAAGTTCTTCACAGAGAGAGTGGTTGGCCATTGGAATGGGCTGCCCAGGGAGGTGGTGGAGTCACCATCTGTGGAGGTGTTCAAGAGGGGATTGGACGTGGCACTTGGTGCCATGGTTTAGATAGTCATGAGGTTTAGGGTGACAGGTTGGACTCGATGATCTTTGAGGTCTCTTCCAGCCTTCTTGATTCTATGATTCTATGAAGAGAATTTAGAGCAAAAAAACCCTGCCATCAGACAAGCTAAGGGCAAGAGCTGTGAGTGGTGTTAAAGCTGCTGCTGCAACAGGAGGCTTCTTGTTTTCCTGCAGTTGCAACATTAATTCTCATCATTTGGCACTTGATTTATGGAATCACAGAATGGTTTTGGTTGGAAAAGCCTTTTCAGATCATCCACTCCAACCATTCTCTAACTCTACCAAGGCTGAGACTAAACCATGGCCCTCAGCACCACATCTCTGCCTCTTGGAAACACCTTCAGGAGCGAGAATTCAACCACCTCCCTCAGCACCTTGTTCCAGTGGTTGAAGAGCCCTTTTAGTCAAGAATTTTCTTTTAATGTCCAACCTAAACCTCCCCTGGTGCAAACTGAGGCCATTTCCTCTTGTCCAAACCCTTGGTGCTATGGAAAAGAGATCAAAACTCATCTGATTCCAACCTCCTTTCAGGGAGCTGTAGAGAGCAATGAGGTCTCCCCTAAGTCTCCTCTTCTCCAAGCTAAACACCCCCAGGTCCCTCAGCTGCTCCTCACCAGCCCTGTCCTCCAGACCCTACCCCAGCTTTGTTGCCCTTTACTGGACCTGCTCCAGCACCTCAATGACTTTCTTGGAGTGAGGGCTCCAAAACTGAACCCAGCACATGAGGTATGGCCTCCTCAGTGCTCAGTCCAGGGAGACAATAATTTTTGTGGTCCTGCTGGCCACACCATTGCTGATTCAGGCCAGGATGCTGGTGGCCTTCTTAGCCACCTGCGCACATGCTGGCTAATGTTCAGGCAGCTGTTGATCAACACCCGTCTGGATGCATTCCTGTGTGACCTGTGCTGGATTCTATGGTCCTGCTCTGGTAGGGGGATTGGAGTTGATGATCTTCAGAGGTCCCTTCCAACCCCTAACATCCTGGGATCCTGTGACCCCCAGCTCCTTTTCTGTTGGGCAGTTTCCAGCCACTCTGTCCCAAACCTGGAGCTGTTGGGGTTGCTGCCTGTGGTCGTGATCCAAGTGCAGGATCCAGACTTGGCCTTGTTGAACCTCAGCCCTTTGGCTTCAGCCCATTGATCCAGCCTTTTCAGACCCCTGTGCAGAGCTTTCCTACCCTTCCCACCTATTCATTTCAGCACAGTCTCCTGGCTTCCACACCCTTAGGAGAAGAAAACTCCAGGATCTCTATGTTTTGCCTGCCTCTCTGCTTATTCTTCCTTTTGCTGTCCTGCTGCAGAATCCAGAGCCTGCACCCAGAACAGAGGGGCAGAATCACCTCCCTCGTCCTGCTGGTCACACTTCTTTGGATGCAGCCCCTGACATGAGTTAAAAATCTCAAGAGCAAATCCCAAAGAGCCCAAACTAAGGATTCCCCGCATAATGAGCCTCCTTGTTCTCTGCTTAACGAGGTGTGGGTATCTTGAACGTGCTGTGAACATCAACGTGACTAAACCAAGGTGATTTCACCACCTCCTCCTTTTCCTTGAAGCAAAGTGTTCCAGACAGCTATCTGTAACTCCCTGGGCTGCTGCAGCTGGCATCACATCAGATCAGGCAACAGAGGCCTCATCCTTCCAGCAGCCTCTGTCTGCCAAGGTGGGTGCTGTGTGGGTTTTATTGCTGCTTAATTGTGCAGTGTTTGTGTTGGGCTGACAGTACAAAGGGTTGAGATGAAGCAATGTGTCTTCCTTTCTGCTACTCCTGGACTGCTGATGATTGAAGTTTCTTTCAATTATGCCATTTCTGGTTGTGTAAGCTTCAGATTTCACCAGTTTACACTTCCCCTCATTATTTATTAGCATACCTCATTGCAAAATCCTATGAAGCAGCAGGCTGTACAACACCTCATACTTCTTCTCTAAGCAGAATGTCATTCTTCACCAGATCATAGAATCAAAGAATGCACTGGGGTGGAAGCACCTTCTAAGGTCATCTAGTTCAACCCCCCCCTGCAGTAAGCAGGGACACAGAGTCATGGAGTTATAGAACTCTTTCAGCTGGAAAAGACCTCTAACATCATCTAGTCCAACCTTCAGCCTAAGACCACCATGGCCATTGAACCATATCCCCAAGTGCCATGGCCACAGGTTTCTTGAACACCTCCAGGGGTGCTGACTCCAGCACCTTCCTGGGCAGCCTGTTCTAGTGTTCTACCACCCTCACAGTAAAGAACTGCGAGGTGATAGAAAGCATCCCTGAGAGAAAGGACTTGGGATGAGAAGCTGGACAGGAGCAGGCAGTGTGAGCTTGCAGCACAGAAGGCCAATGGCAGCCTGGGCTGCATCTAAAGTAGTGTTGCCAGCAGAGCCAGAGAGGTGATTCTGACACTTTGCTCTGGGGAGACCTCACCTGGAGTGCTGTGTGCAGGTCTGGAGCTCTCAATATAAGAAGGTCATGGACCTGATGGAGAGGGTCCAGAGGAGGGCCATGAAAATGATCAGGGGGTTGGAGCAGCTCTGCTATGAGGACAGACTGAGGGAGCTGGGGGTGTTCAGCCTGGAGAAGGGGAGGCTCTGGGGAGACCTAATAGCAGCCTGCCAGTACCTGAAGGGGGCTACAAGAAGGCTGCAGACAGACTGTTTGCAAAGGCCTGCAGGGACAGGATGAGGGACAATGGCTTCAAAGTAGAGCAGAGCAGATTCAGATTGGATGTTAGGAACAGTTTCTTTACCATGAAGGTGGTGGAACACTGAAACACGTTGCCCAGGGAGGTGGTTGAGACTCCTTCCCTGAAGATATTCAAGGTGAGGCTGGACAGGGCTCTGGGCAACCTGATCTAGTTGGGGATGTCCCTGCTGAATGCAGAGGGGTTGGACTGGATGAGCGTTGGAGGTCCCTTCCAACCCAAAACATTCTATGATTGTTTGATTCTAATATGGCAGAAGATTAAAGAGCTATGACAGGAGCTTTAGCACACCAGCTTAAGTTTCCCTACCAGTGCCTTGTAACAACAATCTGTCTGACGGCCCTCTCTGACAGCCCAGGTGACCCTTCTGACAGATGCAGTGAGCATATTAGATTTTACAAGGTAGAGAAGAAACGCCTTGAGAGCGTTATTCTGTCAAATTGCCCTCCCTGTGTTTGGTACTGCTGAAAACAGTGGTGGCAGCTGACATGCTGGAGGGGAGGGATTGCTGTCCAGATGGACCTCAACAGGCTTGAGAGGTGGACTACCCTGGAATATCCAGGATCCCAGGTCACACAGGAACACATCCAGACAGTGCTGGAAAGACTACCGAGAAGGAGACTCCACAACCTCTCTGGGCAGCTTGGTCCAGAGCTCTGGGACCCTCACAGTAAAGAAGTTCCTCCTCATGTTGAGGTGGAACCTCCAGTGGTGTAGTTTCCATCCAGGAAGGGAAGTGCTTATTCCAGGTACATATTCCCTCCAGAAAGCAGAGTAAATGCAAGCCTTCCTGATCACATTCCAGCTGGCAATTGTGGGACAAAACTAAAGCAAGTATATTCCTATGACATCAGTGCTGTGTGCTTAACCTTATGCTGGAGGGTTGCTCTCAGAGACTGGTGCACATTGGGTGAGTGTCTTGATTAAGCCCTTCACAAGAGACAGAAATAGGAAATTACAGAGCGTCACAGGGACCCCTGAGCATCTGCTCAGCTACAGTAAGAGCATCACAGGGACCCTTGAGCATCTGCTGTGCTACAATAAGAGCACCATAAGGATTCTTGAGCATCTGCTCAGCTACAGTAAGCACTATAGGGACTCTTGAGCATCTGCTGTGCTACAATAAGAGCACCATAGGGACCCTTGAGCATCTGCTCAGCTACAGTCAGAGCACCATAGGGACTCTCGAGCATCTGCTCAGCTACAGTAAGAACATCACAGGGACCCTTGAGCATCTTGCTCAGCTACAGTAAGAGCACCATAGGGACTCTCGAGCATCTGCTCAGCTACAATAAGAACATCACAGGGACTCTTGAGCATCTGCTCAAGCACAGTAAGAGCATCACAGGGACCCTTGAGCATCTGCTCAGCTACAGTAAGAACATCACAGGGACTCTTGAGCATCTGCTCAGCTACAGTAAGAGCATCACAGGGACCCCTTGGAATCTGCTCAGCACAATAAGAGCATCACAGGAACACTTGAGCAGCTGCTCAGCTATAGTAAGATCACCAAGAGGTGACTGCATTGGATCACACCTGGATTTACTGGGAAAAAATGCTGTGCTGATGTGGTAGATGTCTGAAGCTCCATGGTTTTGGTGTTGCTCTTAAAAGGTTCCAGGCTCCATTTTTTTTTTTTTTTTTGTAGATGAGCTACAGGCAGTTGGGAATAGTTTGAAATCCTTAAGTAAGCTACAAGTAAATCCCCTACTGAGAAACACGAAGAGATGTTTATTTTCAAAGGCGAGTAAGTGCTGGGTTCAAACCAATCTTGTATTTCCAACAGCTTTCTTTGCGGGGGGGGGAAGAAAGCATGAAAATGCTGGCATGAAGTGCAATGAGAAGAATGTAGGGTGAAGTTTACAAGGGTAAGGCTGTCATTATGAAAAACTCTAGAATTCAGTCTCCCTGGCCAAAACATACATCCTTATTGTGAATGCTGCTCCTGGGATGGCTGAGGATGATGATTAAGCTAAATGACTTTTAATTGAACATTTCCCCCCCACACCCCCACGACCTCTAACTTTTTTTTTTTTTTTTTTCCATTTGATGGTCTCTCCCCTTATCTCCAAGGTCATTAATTCCCTGACAACTGCCTTGTTCCCTGACAGGATCACACAGGATCAGAGGATCCCAGGATGTTAGGGATTGGAAGGGACTTACGGAGATCTTCGAGTCCAACCCCCCAGCCAGAGCAGGACCATAGAATCCAGTGCAGGTCACACAGGAACACATTCTGACAGGGATGGAAAGGTTCCAGAGAAGGAGGATCCACAACCTCTCTGGGCAGCCTGTTCCAGTGCTCTGGTACCCTCACAGTCAAGAAGTTCCTCCTCATGTTGAGGTGGAACCTCCTGGGCTGTAGTTTGGATTCATTGCCCCTTGACCTATCCCAGGGCACAAGTGAGCAGAGCCTGTCCCTGTCCCTTCCTTCCTGACCCCCAGCCCTCAGATATTGATAGACATTGATCAGATCCCCTCTCAGTCTTCTCCTCTCCACACTAAACAGCCCCAGGGCTCTCAGCTTCTCCTCCCCAGGCAGTGCTCCAGTCCCTTCAGCATCCTTGGAGCCCTCCCTTGGACTCTCTCCAGCAGATCCTTGTCCCTCCTGAACTGGGGAGCCCAGAACTGGATGCAATATTCCAGGTGAGGTCTCAGCAGGGCAGAGGAGAGGGGGAGGAGAACCTCCCTGGATCTGCTGGACACACTCCTCTCAATGCCCCTCAGGCTCCCATTGGCCTTCTTGGCCACCAGGGCACATTGCTGTCCCATGCAGAACTTGTTGTCCACCAGCACTCCCAGGTCCTTCTCCACAGGGCTGCTCTCCAGCAGATCCCCTCCCAGTCTGTCCTGCTGCAGTTTGTTCTTCTTTCCCAGGTGCAAAAGATTTCACTACAAGACTGGAGGGAACTCCACGTGGTCAAGAGATGGAAAAGGCCAAGCAGTTCCACTATGTGACTCCATCCATAGTGCTGAGTAGAAGACAGCCTCTTTTAACAGTACTCCAGCACCTCTGGAGGGTGCTGGAACACTGTAACAGGTTGCTCAGGGAGATAATTGAGGCCCCATCCCTGAAGACATTCAAGGTGAGGCTCAACAGGGCTCTGGGCAACCTGATCCAATTAAGGATGTCCCTACTGACTGCAGAGGGTGTTGGACTAGGTGACTTTTGGAGGTCCCTTCTAACCCAGACCTTTCTGTGATTCCCTGCCTGAGATCCTGCCTTTAACCTGTAGCTGTTACACTCCTGGAGCTGGCAGGAAGAAATCATTAACACCCTGTGGATTAAGGGGAGTGAAAAACTCCATCCTTTGTGTAGGGACAGGAACCTATCAATGGAATCAAAACTCCCATGGTTCTGAGCTGACCCTCTTGTTCCTGAAGAGCTGGAGAATCACTTTTTCTTAGGCTTACCATGCAGAAAAGCAGAATTCAGTACAATTAAGTGCTCCTTGGGAGCAGAGAGTGACAAACACTTTTGATCTCTGACTTATGTTACTAACTTCTTGCAGAAGATCCTGAATGTGCTTGATAGCCCAACTCTTGGAACTTCTCAGCTGTCCATTCCAAGCAGCCACAGGAATGGTTTTCTTGTTATATCCTCTGCTGTAAACCAGAAAGAAGCAAAGTATGACCTCAATTATTTCACTAGGAAAAACTTTTGTTTGTCCATAAAAATAATTCTACTCTTGTTCCTGTATCAAGCATCTTGGGAGGTTGTTTTATTGCAGCACAAACAGATTAATCCTTCAAACTTCTTCACCACAAGGGTGGTGAGGCACTGAAACAGGTTACCCAGAGATACTGTGGAGTTTTCCAAGCCTGAAAATATTCCAAGCCAGGTTGGATGAAGCCTTGAGCAGCCTCATCTAGTAGGAGGTGTCCCTGCCCATGGCTGGGGTTGGAGCTAGATGATCTTTAAGGTCCCTTTCAACCATTTTATGATTCTCTGACCATTTCTACCAGTGTACAATTTGACTGTTCCTCAAAGAGTCCATTTGTTGCCAACCTGGCTGCCAGCACTACAAGAACCTCAGTCCCTCTTCCAGGCTTAGTCTTTGTGTATCCAGAGCTCTTACATCTGCCAAGTTTGCATTGATCAGAATGAAGACTTTAGCAAAACCAGATACTACTCTTTAATTAAATAGGAATTGTTTTCAACAATAAGGATCCCATAGCAGGGATGATCTTTAAGGTCCTTTCCAACACAAACCCTTGGATGATTCCATGAAGAAGTAGATGACCTTATGTATAGCAAACATATTTTCCTGCCATTTGTTTCAAAGACTTTTACTCAAAACCAAAATAAATTAATTTGTTGACTGTTTTCATAAAGGTACAGATCAGCATAAGCCAGTGGAAAGAAAAAGGCAACAAAAACAAAACCCCAACCAAAACCATATTATTTTTGGAATAAATCACTTTGACTGCTAAATATAAACTGGAGGCAAAATTAGAAACTCTTAAGAATTTTCTGGTTGATATTCAATCCAAGCAGACAGTAGGAACAGATCAGAGCTTTCCAGGACACCAGATCTGGCTTCAGGAAGAGGGATCTGTGTCACTTCTCAGTGTCCTTGTTCTGTGTCTGGCCAGTGTCTTCATAGCATTGCTGAATCACACAATGATTTTGGTTGGTAGGAACCTTAAAGATCATCCATTTCCAGCCCCCTACAGGGACATCTCCCACCAGCCCAGGCTGCTCAAGGCCTGATCCATCTTGGCCTTGAACACCTCCAGGGATGGGGCATCCACAGTCTCCCTGGGCAGCCTGTTCCAGTGTCTCACCACCTTCACTGTGAAGAATTTCTTCCTAAGTCTTCAAAGCCTTGTCTCCTTCCTTGCCTGAAGGAAGCTTCAAATCTGAGCTGCAGGATGTTGCAGCAGTGCAGTGACTCAGCACAAGGTTCGACCATGAGCCTTGGTGAATCTGCTCCACTGTGCAGCAAGAATTTATCTGTGCAAGTGAAAGGTCCAAGTCTGCCCTTTCCCAGAGAGTGTTCTGACTCACTGGACAATCCTTCTCACTTTGTCATGCCTTTTCTCCTTCAACACAAATCTCAGTATTCAGTGGTCTGTGTGGTGGATTGCAAACTGGCTCCACAAGAGAGTTCAGAGGGTTCTCAGCAGTGGCACAGAGCCAGCTTGGAGGCCTGTGGCCAGTGGTGTCCCCCAGGGAGCAGTACTGGGTCCAGTTTGGTTCAATATCTTTATCAATGACCTGGCTGAGGGCATTGAGAGTACCCTCAGCAAGTTCTGATGATACTAAACTGCGGGGTGGCTGACACCTGCCAGGCTGTGCTGCCATCCAACCAGAGCTGGACAGGCTGAGAGCTGGGGGCAGGCATCAAGTTCAATAAGGACAAGTGCAGGGTCCAACATTTGGGGAGGAACAATAGCAGGCACGAGGACAGGTTAGGAGCTGCCCTGCTGGAGAGCAGCTCCATGGAGAAAGACCTTGGAGTGCTGGTGGGCAGCAAGTTCTGCATGGGACAGCAATGTGCCCTTGTGGCCAAGAGAGCCAATGGCATCCTGGGGTGCAGCAAGAAAAGTGTGGCCAGCAGGGCTAGGGAGGTTCTGCTCCCCCTCTGCTCTGCCCTGCTGAGACCACAGCTGCAATCCTGTGTCCAGTTTGGGGCTCCCCAGTTCAAGAGAGACAGAGACCTGCTGGAGAGAGTCCAAGGGAGAGCCAGGAGGATGCTTAGGGGACTTGAGCATCTCCCTGGGAAGAGAGACTGAGAGCCCTGGGGGTGTTTAGTCTGGAGAAGAGAAGGCTGAGAGGGGATCTGATCAATGTCTATCAATAGCTGAGGGGTGGGTGTCAAGTGGAGGGGACCAGGCTCTTTTCAGTGCTATTCTAGCACAGGAATAAGCCAAGGAACAATGGATACAAACTTAAAAACACAGAAGGTTTCAGCACAAAATGAGGAGAAACTTCTTTAGAGTGAGGGTGGCAGAGCCTGGAGCAGGCTGCCCGGAGAGGTTGTGGAGTCTCCTTCTCTGGAGACTTTCAAGCCCCACCTGGGTACATTCCTGTGGGGACTACCCCGGGTGATGCTGCTGTGGCAGGGGGGTTGGACTGGATGATCTCTGGAGGTCCCTTCCAACTTCTAATGTACTCTGATACTGTGACAAGAACTACAAGAGAAAGTGACCACCCTGCAACATGCCACAGCCTAGCAGTTTGTCTCCTGGGAGTGGCAAAGAACTTCTGGTGAAGGAAGATGGCCAAAAATGTGAAAAGCACCCAGAGGTGGCCGGTGGAGTAAAGCAGGAGTTAGTCTTTCAGCTAGCTTGGGAATGTGTAGGAAGTGGGGGATGTATGGAGGTGTTGATGGGAGCTATCATCTCCCAGATCAAAGTGCATTTTGAAAGAAGTGGAGGAATGCAGGTTTTATGAGCCCTGAAGGAGCTGAGCTGTGAGAAAGGAACTCTGCAGTTTGCTGCTGTCAGATTCCAGCCAGATATGTGCATACCTAGCAAACAGAGGCTGCTGCCATAGCAACACCAGCAGTGGGTTCTGAAGAAGCTATGTTCTGATAGTCCTTCCTCGTGTTCCTCTGTGACCTGTGCTAGATTCCATGGTCCTGCTCAGGCAGGGTGGTTGGACTGGATGTCTTGCAGGTCCCTTCCAACCCCTAATATCCTGGGATCCTGTCAACCCCCTGCAATGGACAGGGACACCTCACACTACAGCAGGTTGCTCACAGCCACATCCAGCCTGGCTGCACAAACCTCCAGGGATGAGGCTTCTACCACCTCCCTGGGCAACCTGTGCCAGTGTCTCACCACCCTCATGGGGAACAACTTCTTCCTAACATCCAATCTGAATCTACCCATTTCTAGTTTTGTTCCATTCCCCCCACTCCTATCACTCCCTGACACCCTCAAAAGTCCCTCCCCAGCTTTCTTGTAGGCCCCTTCAGATACTGGAAGGCCATAAGAAGGTCTCCTGGGAGCCTTCTCTTCTCCAGACTGAACAACCCCAACTCTCTGTCTGTCTCCAGAGCAGAGGAGCTCCAGCCCTTTGATCATCCTCGTGGCCCTTCTCTGGACACCTTCCAGCACCTCTGTATCAATGATTCTGTGATTTTATGATTCATTGCTCTGCTGCCTGTAAATTGAAGGAAATCCTAAATCTAAAACAAGTTTCATCAGGTGAAGCACTGAAGCACTTGAAGAGCAGTTTGCAGAACTGTGTTTAGCTGTTGTGAGTCTTGATGAGGGGACAGAGTCTGCTCAACAGGTTTGCTGACAATACCACACAGGGAGGCTTGGCTGAGACACCTGTAGGCTGTGAGGCCATTCAGAGACTTGGACAGACTGAGAGCTGGGCAGAGAGGAACCTAATGAGGTTCAACAAGGAGAAGTGCAGAGTCCTGCACTGGGGAAGAAACAACAAACTGCAGCAGGACAGGTTGGGAGGGGATCTGCTGGAGAGCAGCCCTGTGGAGAAGGACCTGGGAGTGCTGGTGGACAACAAGTTCTGCATGGGACAGCAATGTGTCCTGGTGGCCAAGAAGGCCAATGGGAGCCTGGGGTGCTTTCAGAGGAGTGTGTCCAGCAGATCCAGGGAGGTTCTTCTCCCCCTCTACTCCACCCTAGTGAGGACACACTTGGAATATTGCAACGAGTTCTGGGCTCCCCAGTTCAGGAGGGACAGGGATCTGCTGAAGAGAGTCCAAGGGAGGGCTCCAAGGATGCTGAAGGGATTGGAGCACTGCCTGGGGAGGAGAGGCTGAGAGCCCTGGGGGTGTTTAGTGTGGAGAGGAGAAGACTGAGAGGGGATCTGATCAATGTCTATCAATAGCTGAGGGCTGGGGGTCAGGAAGGAAGGGACAGGGACAGCCTCTGCTCAGTTGTACCCTGGGATAGGACAAAGAGCAGCGGATGTAAACTCCAGCACAGGAGGTTCCACCTCAACATGCGGAAGAACTTCTTGACTGTGAGGGTCCCAGAGCACTGGAGCAGGCTGCCCAGAGAGGTTGTGGAGTCTCCTTCTCTGGAGACTTTCTGGATGAGTTCCTGCACTAGACTCTAGTGACCTGCACTAGATTCTATGGTCCTGCTCTGGCAGGAGGGCTGCACTCTGTGATCTCCCGAAGTCCCTTCTGACCCCTAACATCCTGGGATCCTGTGATTTGGATTTCCAGCAAAGGTGACTTGTTGTCATCTTCCTCCTCACTTCATTTGGAACCTTGAAGGTGAAGGTTTGCAAATATTGCCTCTGGGTGAGCTTATTAGAATAGCCACACCGTGGGTGGAGAGGTGTGACAAAAGCTCCTGGTGAAAGCCAGCCAGATGAAGCATTTTATTTTCTCCAGTTCCAATATGCTCTTATGGAAAGCTGGCAAGGAAGGAGTCCATTGCTGGAGCTGATCTCTCTTGGTTTATTGGGAGTTATACCCTTTAGGGGGTCCATTGGTGGGGCTGATAATGCTGAAGGACATCTCTTGGTTTATTGGGAATTATACCCTTGAGGGGTTTCATTGATGGAGCTGATGATGCTGAAGGACACGTCCTGGTTTGTTGGGAATTATACCCTTTAGGGGGTCCATTTCTGGAGCTGATGATGCTGAAGGACCTCTCTTGGTTTCTTGGGAATTATGCCTTTTTCTCCCTTTTTAGGTTTGGTTCTCCTTTGTTTCCCTCAAGGCTCTGCTGCTTTGCCTTTTGCACCTTTCCTTTTCTGCAGTGCATCCAGGACCTTGCTGTTTATTTGGCTCTATCACATCACTCCACCTTGAGTTGTGAAGACAGAAAACACTGACTCATTATGCAGTAGGCAGGGCTGAGAGGAGGCTGCAAAGGTGACAGCAGCCAGGGAGAATGCTTCTCTATTTAAAAAGGCACCAAGCACATCCCAGAGCTGCTGTCAAATATAGATCTCCTTCTGAACAGCCTCTGTCTGTATGTGAGGAGCTTTTCTTTTGCCCAGCCTTCTGGTACCTGCTAATGATGTGATGGCTGAAGTACACATGTGGTGCAATGAAAAACACCATGCACCTCCTCATCTGTTTGTTGATCAGTCCTCCCTATTAGCTGACCTGGTGGAGTGGCTGTTTTAGTTCAGTGGATGGAGGTTTGTGGCTTTGGAAGCCACATTTAAATCCCAGTGCTGTGTTTGTGGTTGGTTGGTGATCCTGGGGTCAGTGATCCTGTGGTCACAGATCATTAGGCCCTGTAGCCAGCAGCTCTCCTAGCACATCACCAAAAATTACACCCTCTGAAGACAGCCATGTCTTCTGAACAATCTGAATATTTTAAACTGCTCCTCTTTTGTGGATTGTGCCTGCTAAATTGGCTTGGCAAAGACACTTTTAATGGATTTCATCATTTGGACACGTTTTCAGAATTGTGTTTCTACATGCAGCCATTTTGTCAGGCTTGCTGATGAGCAGAAAGTATTTTAGATCAATGCATCACAATAAATGTCTATCCATATCTGAGGGCTGGGGGTCAGGAAGGAAGGGACAGGGAAAGGCTCTGCTCAGTTGCACCCTGGGATAGGTCAAGGGGCAATGGATGGAAACTGCAGCACAGGAGGTTCCACCTCAACATGAGGAAGAACTTCATTACTGTAAGGGTCCCAGAGCACTGGAACAGGCTGCCCAGAAAGGTTGTGGAGTCTCCTTCTCTGGAGACTTTTCAGCCCTGTCTGGATGTGTTCCTGTGTGGCCTGCACTGGATTCTATGGTCCTGCTCTGGCAGGAGACTCCACAATCTCTCTGGGCAGCCTGTTCCAGTGCTCTGGGATCCTCACAGTCAAGAAGTTCCTCTTCATGTGGAGGTGGAACCTCCTGTGCTGTAGTTTATATCCATTACCCCTTGTCCTATCCCAGGGCACAACTGAGCAGAGCCTGTCCCCTCCCTCTTGAACCCCAGCCCTCAGATATTGATAGACATTGATCAGATCCCCTCTCAGTCTTCTCTCCAGCCCCAGGGCTCTCAGCCTCTCCTCATCCAGCAGTGCTCCAGTCTCCTCAGCATCCTTGTAGCTCTCCATTGGAATCTCTCCAGCAGATCCCTGTCCCTCTTGACCTGGGGAGCCCAGAACTGGATGCCCTGCCCTTCATGAACCCCTGCTGACTGGGTCTGCTCACCTGGTTGCCCTGTCCATGATGGATAATGATAGACAATTTAAACAGAGTAGGCTAAGACACATGTTGGACCTCAAGGCACTTCACCAGGGTTTGATTTTGCTAATCTTCTGCTTTATCTGAGCTCCTCAAAAAGCAGAAAAAATGCGATGCAAACTCAAAAACCTTTCATTTATTTGCTGATCTCTCAGGAGTCTCAAGAGTGTCACCCTTTAAACTTATTTTTCTGGAAAGCAAATCAATGAGAGCACTCAAAACTAATTTGATAAGTCAATGCCACTCTCTCTGGGGCTGTTCAGTCTGGAGAAGAGAAGGCTGAGAGGGGATCTGATCAATGTCTATCAATAGCTGAGGGGGTGGGTGTCAGGTGGAGGGGGCCAAGCTATTTTTGGTGGTACACAGGAATAAATCAAGGAACAATGGAGACAAACTTAAAAACATAGAAGGTCTCAACATGAGGAGAATTTTGTTTATAGTGAGGGTGACAGAGCCCTGCAACAGGCTGCCCAGAGAGGTTGTGGAGTCTCCTTCTCTGGAGACATTCAAGCCCTGTCTGGATGTTCTCCTGTGTGACCTGTGATGGATTCTATGGTCCTGCTGTGGCAGGGGGGGTTGGACTCGATGATCTCCACAAGTCCCTTCCCATCCCTAACATGTGGTCCTCTGATCCTAATGAACCAAAGAAGCAGATAAAGCCTTGAGCCCTGTCTGGAACAGGAGAAACTTGGTTTTGCGTTAAGGTTATTAATTTTAAAGATTAAGAAGTTGTGTAAAGGAGTGGTGTTTGTAGCTCTTCTGTTTACAAGCTGGGCTTGCAGGAACCACCAGTTCAGTAGCACTGAGTCCCAAGATAAAAAGAACCTTGTTAGAATTTGTATCTTTTTATGTTTGGATGTCGGTTATGAGCTCAGTGGTTTCACTGCTGCCTGCTGTGCTGATCATTTCCTACCTGACCCAATGTACACAATTCCCTGGCAAGTCTCAGAAGGAAATAAATTCCTCCTCAGTATCAGAAGTCCCTGTGTCTCTCCATCTGGTTCTGGCTAAATCCACTTGCTTCTGAATGCTCTTAGAATCATAGAATCACAGAATTGTCAGGGTTGGGAGGGACCTCCAGGATCATCCAGTTCCAACCCCCTTGCCATGGCCAGGGACACCTCACACTACAGCAGGTTGCTCACAGCCACATCCAGCCTGGCTGCAAAAACCTTCAAGGATGAGGCTTCCACCACCTCCCTTGGCAACCTGTGCCAGTGTCTCACCACCCTCATGGGGAAGAATTTCTTCCTAACATCCAATCTGAATCTCCCCATTTCTAGTTTTGTTCCATTCCCCCCAGTCCTATCACTCCCAGACAGCCTAAAAAGTCCCTCCCCAGCTTTCTTGGAGCCCCCTTCAGATACTGGAAGGCCACAAGAAGGTCTCCTGGGAGCCTTCTCCAGACTGAACAACCCCAACTCTCTCAGGCTGTCTCCAGAGCAGAGCAGCTCCAGCCCTCTGATCATCCTCATGGCCCTTCTCTGGACACCTTCCAGCACCTCCAGATCCTTCCTGTACTAGGGGCTCCAGAACTGGACACAGTGCTCCAGCTGAGGTCTCCCCAGGGTGGAGCAGAGGGGGAGAATCCCCTCCCTGGCCCTGCTGGCCACACTTCTCTTGCTGCAGCCCAGGCTCTGCTTGGCTCTCTGGGCTGCAAGTGCTCACTGCTGGCTCCTGTTGAGCTTCTCATCCACCAGCACCCCCAAGTCCCTTTCTTCAGGGCTGCTCTCAGGCTAGTCACTGGCTCATCTCTGGATGAAAAGAGGGAAGGAACTTCCTCCTCTGCTCTCCTTTCCCCGTGCTGCTCTCAGCTCACAGCGAGCCGTTTGTCGAGACAGCATCAGATTTTTTTCCCTGCAGCACTCTAAACTCAGAGCTGCTCCTCAGCGAGGAGCCCTCGTTATTTTCACCTTCTAATTAATGTCCCTACAGAAGGTGCTTATTATGATTGGCTCTGCCTCCTCTGCAATTCTGACAAATTAACAGATTGAGGGGCACTGTGCTGCTGCTGCCGCTGCTGCTGCCGCCACTGCCGCTGCCTGCAGCCGTTTGTGGCTTTCCCCATCTGAAAGAGCACATTAAAGCTGGATCCAGATTACAAATGTTTAATCTGGCAGAGCCCTTTGGTGGTTTCTAAAACAAATATTGTGTCATTAATATAGCAGTAGCCATAAATGGCACTGGCGACACAGAATGCTGTGTCTGGGGATATTTTCAAACTCTCTTTAGGGTCCTTAGCTAACCCCAGGATCTCTGTAGGTAGCACAGCTCCACCTCTTCACTACTACTGGAACAAAGCTGGAAGTGGGGAGATTCAGGCTGGACACGAGGAAGAAGTTCTTGCCCATGAGAGTGGTGAGAGCCTGGAATGGGTTGTCCAGGGAGGTGGTTGAGGCCCCATCCCTGGAGGTGTTTAAGGCCAGGCTGGATAAGGCTCTGGCCAGCCTGCTGTAGTGTGAGGTGTCCCTGCCCATGGCAGGGGAGTTGGAACTGGATGAGCCTTGAGGTCCCTTCCAACCCTGACTGATTCTATGATTCTATGATACCTAAATGCAACCAAGTAAGTTGAGGCTGTATTTTTAGCCTTAACTCTAAACTCTCAGGAGTTTGTGGGTTTGGGGTTTTTGGTGGTTGTTGTTTCTTTTTTTTTTTTTTTTTTATCAAGAGCTTTACTGTTATCTGCACCTAAGAGTCCTTTTGTGGTTCACTAGGAAAGAGACAGCATTCAGTTGTTCACTTTGGGGCACGTTTTCACAATGGAGTCAAAAATAGTGCAGCCTTTCAAGGTTATTCAAGGGGAGGTGATGAGCCATAATGACATTTTTTAGCACAGCTGATTGTACAAATGCAGGTTTAGGCTGGGTCTGCTTGCAGCTGAATTTGGATCCAATGCCCTAGCAGATTTTTGATGTTGAACTATTCCTGCTGGTCTTTGACATGGTGCTCAAAGATGTATCATCTCCATCCAAACCACTGAGCCCTGAGAATGTTGTTGCAGGAAAGAGGTGTGCGCCAAAAAGATATGAATATTGAACTTAGGAAAAAATGACTGCAGGCTAACTGACCTTCAGGGGGGAAAAAAACCATAAAGCAAGGGGGAAAAAAAAAAAAAAAGAAGCATTACTGTTTTACCACCAAAGCAAAAAATGCTGAATCGCTGTTACAGACTGCACTGGAATGGCTGCTGCACTGCAGGGACCACAAAGCAACAGGCCTGGATCCTGGGATTCTCCTGCTAGATAGAGTCATAGAATGGTCTGGGTTGAAAGGGACCCCTAAGATCACAGAATCTTAGGGGCTGGAAGGGACCTTCAAAGCTCTTCCAGTCCAACCCCCCTGCCAGAGAGGATCACCTACAGCAGATCACACAGGAACATATCCAGGAAGGTTTTGAATATCTCCAGAAGGGGAGACTCCACAACCCCCCTGGGCAGCCTGTTCCACTGTTCTGGCACCCTCACAGGGAAAAAAAATTTTCCTCCTGTTTCCATGGAACTTCCTATGCCTCAACTTCCACCAGTGCCCCTTGTGCTGGCATTGGGCATCACCCAGCAGAGCCTGGCTCCAGCCTCTGGGCACTCCCCCTGCACATCTTTATCAACACTATAGAGATCATCCACTCCCAATCCTCCTGCCCTGGGCAGGGACACCTCTCACCAGCCCAAGTTGCTCAAGTCCTCATCTAACCTGGCCTTGACCACACCTCCAGGGAGGGGATATCCACAATCTCCATGGGCAACCTGTTCCAGTGTCCCACCACCCTGTCAGCATGGTTAGAAAGTGTGTGTGTAATTTCTCTGGCTGCCAGACATGATCATGTGCACCCTTTTGGAAGTATTTCACACCTTCTGTCCTTTCAGGTAGCTCCCAAATAGCAAACACTGCACTGGTGACACTTCTCTTGGAAGGTCTTGCTAGACTGAAAGCACTATCATGAAAAGAAGACAGTAGTGGTTTTTGTAGCTCACATTTCTTTCTGAAGTGCAAATAAATCACCAGATTTAGCATAAAGCCTCGTGGCTACGAGATCCTTGGGAGACAATCAGCCAACAACATGCAACCTTTGCTTGAAGCTTTGCTGGGAAACCCTTGAAACTTGGAAAATGAAACTTAGAAGATTGCATACCATGGAAAACAACCTTCCTCTAAGTCTAAATTCAACTCCCTCCCTTGATGATTGCAAAACCTGCCTTGATTATTGAAGCTGCCACAAAGCCATCAAGTGTAGAAGCATGAGCTTCTATATTTCTCAGAAGAGCAAGCACAGAAAGATATTCTGCATATACTTCATAGGTCAATCACTCTCCACCTTGGAGACACTAAGAGATGATGCCCTTATGATGAAGAGAGAACCTCTGGAAGCAATATCTCATCACCTTCTCAGCATCTGCAAGAGTGGGTCAGGAGGAGGGCAACAAAGATGATCAGAGGGCTGGAGCACTTCCCCTAGGGGGACAGGCTGAGGGAGCTGGGACTGTTCAGCTTGGAGAAGAGAACGTTCCAGGGATGCCTTAGAGCAGCCTTCCAGTACTAGAAGGGAGCTACAGGAGAGCTGGGGAGGGACTTTTTGACAAGGGATGGGAGTGACAGGATGAGAGGCAACAGCTTTGAGATGGAAGAGGGGAGACTGAGGCTGGAGATGAGAAAGAAATTCTTTCCAGTGAGGGTGGTGAGACACTGGAACAGGTTGCTCAGGGAGGTTGTGGATGTCTCTTCCCTGGAGGTGTTCAAGGCCAGGATGGATGAAGCCTTGAGCAACCTGGGCTGGTGGAAGATGTCCCTGCCCATGGAACTGGATGATCTTTAAGGTTGCTTCCAATCCAACCATTCTGTGGATCTATGAATCTAATCATAAGAGAGGTAAAGACTTCTGTGAAAGAGGGGTGAAGAAAGGGGAAGAGATGCAGAGACAGCACTCACCCAGAAATGTCTGAGTAAAGACTAGAAGATGATGCAGGGGGAAATGTTAGATTCCCATGAAGCAGCAGCTCACAAGCGTAAGTTCAGCTACTGCTAAGGAGCAGCATGGGGCAGTTGCTGGTCACTGTCACTGCAAAAGAGGTTGAAAACTAAAACCCGTCCCCAAAGTTGTGAGATTTTCGGTGCTTCACTGCCATCTATTGAGCAGGAAGTGTATTGAGCGCTTCAGGGTTAAGGGTAGGCTGCCCAGGGTGGGTTGTGGAGTCTCCTTCTCTGGAGATATTCAGAACAGACCTGGATGTGTTCTTGTGTGATCTATTCTAAGCAACCCTCTCAGGGTTCAGTATTAGGCTACTTCTGTTTAACATCTTTATGGATGAGTTTGATAAGGACACAAAGTGTGTCAGCAGTAAGCTCACAGAAGACACCAAGTTAGGTTGATCTGCACCAGGGGAGGGAGGCTCTACAGAGGGACTTGGGTAGATTGGATCCGTGGCCAATGTTAACAGGATGAGCTTCAACAAGGCCAAGTGCCAGGTCCTGACCTTGGGGTGCAACAACCCCAAGCAATGCTGCAGGCTTGGGGCAGTGTGGCTGGAAAGTGCCTGGCAGAAAGGGCCCTGGGGGTGCTGATGGCCAAGTGGCTGAAGAGGAGCCAGCAGTGTGCCCAGGTGGCCAAGAAAGCCAAAGGCATCCTGGCTGGGATTAGAAATGCTGTGTCCAGCAGGAGCAGGGAGGGGATTGTCCTCTGGCACTCAGCTCTGGGGAGGTCACACCTTGAGTGTTGTGTCCAGTTTGGGGCAGCTCAATCCAAGAGAGATGTGGAGGTGCTGGAGGCAGGGCAGAGGAGGGCAAGGAAGCTGTGAAGGGCCTGGAGAATAAATCTGATGAAGAGCAACTGAAGGAGCTGGGGATGGTTAGTGTGAAAAAGAGGAGGCTGAGGGGAGACCTCATGGCTCTCTACAGGTCCCTGAAAGGAGGTTGTGGAGAGTTTGGTGCTGGTCTCTTCTCCCAGGTAATTAGTGATAGAACATGAGGGAATGGCCTCAAGCTACAAGTGGGTAGGTTTAGACTGGACAGTAGGAAGAATTTTTTCCTTGAAAGAGTGGTCAGGCACTGGAATGAGCTGCCCAGGGAGGTATTGGAGTCCCCAACCCTGAATGTGTTTAAAGGTGGTTTGGATGTGGTGTTTGGGGCTATGGTTTAAGGGTGACCCTTGTAGAGTAGGGTTAATGGTTGGACTTGGTGATCCTGAGGGTCATTTAAAACCTGAATCTTTCTGTGATTCTGTGATTCCTCTGGCAGGTTGAACTGGATGATCTTTTGAGGTCCCTTCCAACCCCTAATATTCTGTGATTCTGTTAGTGGTGGAGCCACCATCCCTGGTGGTGTTCAAGAAAAGTGTGGCCATGGCACTTGGGGACATGGTTTAACGATCATAGTGGTTCTGGGCTGAAGGCTGGACTTGAAGACCTTAGAGGGTTTTTCCAATCAAAAGAGTTCAATGATTCATTGATTATACTCTGAAAATTGTTTTTAGTGAACTCATCTATTTTGCTCTGCAGAAGGCACAGAGGAGACCTTATTGTGGCCTTCTAGTATGAAAGAGGCTCCAAGAAAGCTGGGGAGGGACTTTTTTAGGGTGTCATGGAGTGATAGGAATGGGGAAAATGGAGCAAAACTAGAAATGGGTAGATTCAGATTGGATGTTAGGAAGAAGTTGTTCCCCATGAGGGTGGTGAGACACTGGCACAGGTTGCCCAGGAAGGTGGTGGAAGCCTCATCCCTGGAGGTTTTTGCAGCCAGGCTGGATGTGGCTGTGAGCAATCTGCTGTAGTGTGAGGTGTCCCTGCCCATGGCAGGGGAGTTGGAACTGGATGATCCTGGAGGTCCCTTCCAACCCTGACAATTCTGTGATTCAGTAAATGCTGTCTGTCACAGCTTCTGCTTTCTTCTGATTTAGAAGCAACCCGAAAGTCAAGAGGAGACCCAAAGAAATTATTTTTTCAGGATCTTAAATGCATATTTTTCAACACTTTTTTTTCTGACCTGGACTAAGAATTTAAAGATTTATGGTTTGGTGGGGGTTTTTTTTGTTTTGTTGTTTTTTTTTTTTTATCATTTTCAGGTTTATAAAGGAATAAGAAGTCGAGCTGTGTAGGATAAGAGAGATAACACATTTGGCAAGAGAGATAATCTGTTTATGGGAGATTTACATAGGCATAGGCGTCAAACGAAGGTGACAGAGATTAACACACAGCAGATAAAAGCCCGCTGCCTCCCCTCCTCCCCAAAAATTTCAGCATTTCAAGCACTCAGAGAGTTTAGAGAGCAGGCAGCAGCACGCACCGAGAGCTGACCGGGCGGCACTCGCCGCTGCACGGCTGCGGTGCCGACAATTCAACACAAGGTGGCAGCAGCGAGCACTCCCCTGCGCGTGTGGAGCAGCTCAGCTGGCTCCGAGCAGAGACTTTTCTGTTTAAATAAACAAACAAGCAAACAAATAAATCAATAAATCAACCGACCCACCCGCAAAGGAAAACCCACTGGTTGGAATTTATAGATCACAGAATCAGAGTACATTAGAAGTTGGAAGGGACCTCCAGAGGTCATCCAGTCCAACCCCGCTGCCACAGCAGCATCACCCAGGGGAATCCCTGCAGGAATGCATCCAGGTGGGTTTGGAAAGTCTGCAGAGAAGGAAACTCCACAACCTCTCTGGGAAGCCTCTTCCAGGGCTCTGGCAGCCTCACTGTAAAGAAGTTTCTCCTCATGTTGAGCTGAAACCTACCAAAAGAGCCTGGCCCCCTCCACTTGACACCCACCCCTCAGCTATTGAGAGACATTGATCAGATCCCCTCTCAGCCTTCTCTTCTGCAGACTAAACAGCCCCAGGGCTCTCAGTCTCTCTTCACAGGGGAGATGCTCAACTCCCCTAATCATCCTCCTGGCTCTCCATTGGACTCTCTCCAGCAGGTCTCTGTCTCTCTTGAACTGGGGAACCCCAAACTGGACACAGTACTCCAGGTGTGGTCTCAGTGAGGCAGAGCAGAGGGGGAGAAGAACCTCCTTAGCCCTGCTGGACACACAATATACACAAGTTATATTTATATTTTGAATCAATATCACAGAACTACAGAAACATTCAGGTTTTAAATGACCCTCAGGATCACCAAGTCCAACCATTGACCCTACTCTGCAAGGTTCACCCCTAAACCATATCCCCAAGCACCACACCCAAACCACCTTTAAACACATCCAGGGTTGGGAACTCCACCACCAACCTGGGCAGCTCATTCCAATGCCTGACCACTCTTGCTGGGAAATAATTCTTCCTGCTGTCCAGTCTAAATCTGCCCTGGTGCAGCTTGAGGCCATTCCTTCTTGTTCCATCACTAATTACCTGGGAGAAGAAACCAGCATGTGGCTCCACTTAGGTTATATATATATATATATATATGTGTGTATATATATATATATGTATGTATATGTATATATATATCTCCTTACAAGCCTTTAGAGAAGATACTTGGTGGCATGGTTTAGCTGATGTGGTGGTGTTAGGTCATAGGCTGGACTTGATGATCTCAGAGGTCTATTCCTCTATTCCAGCCTCAATAATTCTGTGATTCTGTAGTTCTCTGAAACCCACCCCAACCAGCAACTCATTGCTTTCATAGTTATAAACGTACACCCTCCTCTCCCCCCAAAAAGGGAGCTCTGCTAGAGAAATAAAGGAGGGCATGGCTCCCCCAAAGAGGTGCAGTCCTGTCCTGCAGGCTGGTGGCTGCCCCACGTGGGGAATGTGCCAGGGGACAGGGCCATGTCTCTCACTCAGGCTTTGCAGCTCCTCTTTTGGTTGAACCACTGGGCAGTGATGCTTGTCCTGAGGCGTTGATAGCACCTTGCAGGCAGCTTCCTCCTGCAGCCACATCCAAAGTGTCCAGGGAACAGCTGCCTGGCTCAGCAAGTCAAGCTTTTAATCCTCCAGCAGCCTCAACCCCACGGCAGCAGGTCTGCAGAGGAAACTGCAGTAGAATTAGACTCTCATTTCAGTTCCTGGCACAACCTGGGGCCAAGAGGTCTTGTAAAGGCAGAAGAGCACAGGCAGTGCCTGCCAGCTGCACATGCTGCTTGTCAGAGCCATGGCAGGCACAGTTCCATGGAACCACAAAGCCTTGGAGTGGAGCTCCAAAGGCCAGCACCAGATTTTCTGTTATCAATGACACATGCTTCAAGATATCCTTCATGGAGCTCCCTGCCTTCAGCATCTAGAGATGCTTTGGAAAGACAACCAGAGGCACCTCAGCAGGCTTTGAGTCTTTGTTTACTAACACTTGGTGAAACTGAACATCTTCTGACACCCAGGTGGTGTTTTTCCAACCAGCCCACAGCTCTTACACTGATTATTTCTAACACAGAATTAGTGTTTGCATTGATCCCTCTGCTCAGCCACCTTTTGTTCTGGTCATGACTTAGAGGTGTGTGCCACCGGCGCACGCTGCAAATCCACAGGAGAAGGCTCCAACTCATGATTTTGTCTGTTTGTCTTCAAAATGGCTTAGGGCTGCCTAGAAATACTGTCAGGTTTTTGGACTGTCAGTTCCACAAAGCCCGTCTCTTGCCCTTCTCTTTGCCTTCCTCCTTTGGATTCAGAAATTAATTCCATGAATCCCTGTTTCAGAAAAGCTTTGCCTTCAAAGCTGGGGAGGGACTTTTGAGGGTGTCAAGGAGTGATAGGACTGGGGGGAATGGAGCAAAACTAGAAGTGGGGAGATTCAGATTGGATGTTGGGAAGAAGTTCTTCCCCATGAGGGTGGTAAGACACTGGAGGGATGTGGTGGAAGCCTCATCCCTGGAGATTTTTGCAGCCAGGTTGGATGTGGCTGTGAGCAACCTGCTGTAGTGTGAGGTGTCCCTGCCCATGGCAGGGGGGTTGGAACTGGATGATCCTTGAGGTCCCTTCCACCCCTGACAATTCTATGATTCTATGACTCATAAAGCTGTCTCCTGCTACCCCAAGTCAGACTAAATCTACTCCTCAGAGCCTCTCTCCTGTGGTTCTCCTCAAGGTTTCCCCAGAACAGAACCTGCCTGAGCTGAGCTGGTCACCCTGTGCAGAATCCATGCAGACAGAAGTCTGTGTCTCTCCTGCAGAACACCAGCCCTGGTGGAACACTGCTCAAACACCATGTCCCAGCACAGTCTCCTCACAATGGCACCTTCCCCAGCTCCAATGGCAGTGAGGAGGCCAAGTCATGACTTCACACATTGTCTCCATTTTCAACAGTAAGACAGGAGGACTTCAGGATAACTGACCTCCTGAACTTGCTGATGGGGTCAAGGAGCAGTGTTGTACTCCTGAAATCCATGTGGAATTAGTTCGAGACTTGTTGAGTCACTTGGATATTCACAAGTCCATGGGACCTGATGGGATTCATCCTAGGGTGCTGAAAGAGCTGGCAGATGAGCTGGCCAAGCCTCTCTCCATCATTTTCCACCAGTCCTGGCTCACTGGAGAGGTCCCAGAAGACTGGAAACTGGCCAATGTGACACCCATCCACAAGAAGGGACGAACAGAAGAACCTGGGAACTACAGGCCTGTCAGCCTGACCTCAGTGCCAGGGAAAATCATGGAGCAGATTGTCTTGGGGGCAATCACTGCATACCTGAAGGATGGCCAAGGAATCAGGCCCAGCCAACATGGATTTAGGAAGGGCAGGTCCTGCCTCACCAACCTGATCTCCTTCTATGCTCAGGTGACCCGCCTGGTGGACGTGGGAAAGGCTGTGGATGTAGTCTACCTGGACTTCAGCAAGGCCTTTGACACTGTCCCCCACAGCAAACTCCTGGCCAAGCTGTCAGCCTGTGGCTTGGACAGCAGCACTCTGTGCTGGGTTAGGAACTGGCTGGAGGGCAGAGCCCAGAGAGTGGTGGTGAATGGTGCCACATCCAGCTGGCAGCCTGTCACTAGTGGTGTCCCCCAGGGATCAGTGCTGGGCCCCATCCTGTTCAATATCTTTATTGATGATCTGGATGAGGGGATTGAGTCCATCATCAGTAAATTTGCAGATGACACCAAGCTGGGAGCAGGTGTTGCTCTGTTAGAAGGTAGAAGGGCTCTGCAGAGGGACCTTGACAGGCTGGACAGATGGGCAGAGTCCAACAGGATGGCATTCAACAAATCCAAGTGCCGGGTGCTGCACTTTGGCCACAACAACCCCATGCAGATCTACAGGCTGGGGTCAGAGTGGCTGGAGAGCAGCCAGGTGGAAAGGGACCTGGGGGTACTGCTTGACAGCAC
Source organism: Indicator indicator (assembly GCF_027791375.1). Lineage (NCBI taxonomy): Eukaryota > Metazoa > Chordata > Aves > Piciformes > Indicatoridae > Indicator > Indicator indicator. The sequence continues at coordinate 1,259,913 of NC_072021.1, forward strand.
CTGAACATGAGCCAGCAGTGTGCCCAGGTGGCCAAGAGAGCCAATGGCATCCTGGCCTGCATCAGGCATGGTGTGGCCAGCAGGAGCAGGGAGGTCACTGTACCCCTGTACACAGCACTGGTTAGGCTACACCTTGAGTACTGTGTCCAGTTCTGGGCCCCTCAGTTTAGGAAAGATGTTGAATTGCTGGAGCATGTCCAGAGAAGGGCAACGAGGCTGGGGAGAGGCCTTGAGCACAAGCCCTATGAGGAGAGGCTGAGGGAGCTGGGACTGTTTAGCCTGGAGAAGAGGAGGCTCAGGGGAGACCTCATTGCTGTCTACAACTACCTGAAGGGAGGTTGTAGCCAGGAGGGGGTTGGTCTCTTCTCCCAGGCAACCAGCACCAGAACAAGAGGACAAAGTCTCAAGCTGTGCCAGGGGAGGTTTAGGCTGGAGGTGAGGAGAAAGTTCTTCACAGAGAGAGTGGTTGGCCATTGGAATGTGCTGCCTAGGGAGGTGGGGGAGTCACCATCCCTGGAGGTGTTCAAGAGGGGATTGGACGTGGCACTTGGTGCCATGGTTTAGATAGTCATGAGGTTTAGGGTGACAGGTTGGACTCGATGATCTTTGAGGTCTCTTCCAACCTTCTTGATTCTAAATTGTCTCCTCTCACTACCATGGCATGACCAAGGGGCAGCTGGCAGGGTCTGAGCAACAGGGACCAGAGGAACATGAGCTCATCACATCCTAACTGGACTCAACCTTGTAAAAGGCTCAGGTGTTGATGGCAGAAAAGGAAAGTTAAGATCTATCAGGGAGTTTGGGTTGGGACATGGTGGAGGCACTATAGAAGATACCCAGCCTTGAGCAGGGTGTGAAACAAAGCCATGTCTGGTGTGGTTTTTCCCCTGCTGTTGATGACTTGGACACAAAGTATGCAGCTTGTGGCCCAAAGAGTGTCCCCTAGAGTGACCATGGGCAGCCAGAATGCCAACACACACCTCCAAGGGAAAGAGGAGCTGATGAGGGAACTTCCCCAAATCTTTTCAGCATTGGATAGCATATAGATGGGGTGACAGGACGAGGGGGGATGGCTTCACACTGGAAGAAGCTGGATTGAGATGAGACATGAGGAAGAAATTCTTTCCCATGAGGGTGGTGAGGCACTGGAACAGATTTCCCAGAGAAGCTGTGGAGGTTCCAAGCCTGACAGCATTCAAAGCCAGGTTGGATGAGGGTCAGCAATCTGGTCTAGCAGGAGGTGTCCCTGCCCATGGCAGGAGACTGGATGACCTTGAGGTCCCTTCCAACCCAAATCCTTCTATGATTCTATGACACATTGGGATGGACAGGGAAATGTGACCAACCAGGTGAATGACCTGTGCCCATGTCAGTACCATGTCCCTGGCTGTGGTGGGTGTGCTGGAAGACACCTGCCACCCACTTCCATGGGACAGACAGGTCTCAACCCTGTGTGAAGTGGCTTTTCACAGAGCAGGGGCAGAATCCTTGCCAGGGTCAGCAGTGATGCACCTCTGATGCACCTCCTTCCACTTAATTATGCTTGGCTGAACACCTCCACTGGCTGTCTGACTTGGGGACATTGCTGCACCTCCAGGCCAGCACCCTGCCAAGTGTCCCCTGGAGCACTACTCCCTTGTCCCCTCGCAGGCCGCTGACGTCCTCACAGAGCTGCTGCTGGGACACTCTTTTGACAGCAGCACAAAGAGCAGGACAAAACCAGGCGGATGAGAGATGAAATTGTCACAACTGCCCCTCCTCTTGGACACAAAACCTTGGTGGACCCATCCTCACCACAATCCAAGGAGGACATGAGGCTGCTTCCAATCTCTGCTGTAAAGAGCAAGGAGAAACAAAGCAACATCTCAGCATTCTTCATGCACTCAGAACATACTTGGAGCTCAGCCAGACACACACAGAACCCCCTACTACAGCCCACTCCCAAAACCCAATTGCACCCAGGACAGGCTCCACACAGTCAGGTATCTAAAGAAATGTTTCTCTGTGTAAAAGAGACATGAAAACTTGTCAAGCAACAGAAGCTTTCTCACAGAGCCATAGACTGGTTTGATTTAATGGGACCAGCAAAAGTCATCCAGTTGAACCCCCGCTGCAGCCAGCAGGAACATCTGCAAGTAGAGGAGGTTGCTCACAGCCCCAAACAACCTGACCTGGAATGGTTCCAGGGATGGGGCATCTAATACCTCTCTGGGCAACCTAGGATGGGGTCTCACCACTCTCAGGGGGAAGAACTTCCTCAGATCTAGTAAATCTTCCTCTTTCAGTTTTAAACCATCACCCCTTGTCCTATCCCAACAAGCCCTGCTAAAAATATGTCCCTGGTTTTCTTCTTGGCCCCTTTAAGCACTAAAGGTCTCCCTGGAGCCTTCTCTCCTCAGGGCTGAATAACCCCAACCCTCACAGCCTGGCACCACAGCAGAAGGCTTACTCCCCCCACAGCCAAGGACTACCAAGCTCTTCACCCAGTTGCCCTGGTTACCATCCTAGTTTCCCACCCCAGACTACCCTCCCCCCCACCCCCCTTTAACTCACCCTGTTGCACCCTCTGGAGCTGTGGACTCCACAGTTACCCCCTCCAGTTGCCCTCCCAGTTGCCCGCAGAGCTCCAGCGGGAACACTGGAACCGGTGTCCAGCTGGCACTGGGAACACTGGGGCTGGTTTCCAGCTGACACTGGGAGCACTGGGGTTGTTTCCAGCTAACACTGGGAACACTGGCGCTGGTTTCCAGCTGGCACTGGGAGCACTGGGAGCACGGAGAGGGGAGAGGACTGCAGCGGGCGCCGCCCTCGTGCAGGGTGGGGCTGCGGAGGGGGTGCGGAGGGTCCGGCCGCCTCTGGGTCCCCTCCCGTTGGCCCGGGGTGGCGGCCGCGGCGCACGCAGGATGCTGGGGGCACTGGTGGCGCTGGGGGGAGCACTGGTGGCGCTACGGGGGGCGCCGGGGGCCGCGGGGCCGCCACCCTGTCCCCTGGGGCTAGTGCCAGTGGCGGGGGGCGGCTGCGGGGACAGGGACGAGTGTCGCACGGCCGCCGTATGTCACCACATGTGCCTCAACCACCGCGGTGGCTTTACCTGCCACTGCCACCGCGGCTACGTCCTGGCGCCGGACGGGGTCACCTGCCGCGCCCGGTCGCGCTCCGCGGGAGACGAGGGCTGGTGGCGGCAGCGGGGGCCGGGGCCGGCCGGCTGGCGGGACCGCGGCGGCGGGCGCCGGGCTTCGGCAGAGGCTTCGCGGCAGGACCGGCGGCCCGGCAGGCACCGGCCGCCGCAGGAGGGTCTGCACCGAGCGAGGCAGAGGGAGCTGCGGCCGGGCGGGGGCCGCGGGGACCTGCCCATGGATGTGCTACCGGACGAGCAGGGGGGTCTGCACCAGGATTTGCACCGGGGTTTACACCGCGACTCGCACTCACACACCGATCAGGAGTCGCAACCGCCGTGGCCCCGGGGTTCGCACGGGGACTCGCACCAGGATTTGCACCAGGATTCACAGGAGGCTTCCCACCAGGGTTTGCACCAGGATTCACACGAGGATTCGCGCCAGGATGCCCACCAGGGTTTGCACCAGGATGCACACCAGGATTCGCAGGAGGCTCCGCAGCAGGATCTGGTTGCTGGCAGGCACCGGGCGGTGCAGGAGGGCTGGCACCGCGGCAGGCAGCGGGAGCTGCGGCCGGGTGGGCACTGGGGTCTGCCTGCGGACTTGCGCCAGGACTCGTACGCAAACACCCACCGGGATTCGCCACCGCCTCGGCCCCAGGGTTCCCACGGAGACTCGCGCGGGGGCTTGCACCAGGATTCCCACGAGGATTTGCACGACGACACCCCCAGCGCACCCCTGGCACCTGGTACATACGGTGACACCCCACCTGCCACCACCCGCCCTTACGGAGATGAGGACCCTGGCCCCTATGGGGACTCCTATACGGACCTGGAGGACCCTGACACACGGTCCTGGGACCCCAAGACCTATGAGGAAGGCTCCTATACGGGCCCCGGCCATCCCTATGGGGATGAGAACCCTGACACAGGGCTGTGGGACACTGACACCTACGAGGAGAGCCCCTATACGGGGCCTGGCCATCCCTATGGAACTGAGGACCCCAGCACGGGGCCATGGTACCCTGACGCCTATGAGGGTGGTCGCTATATGGGACCTGCCCATCCCTACGGGACTGAGGACGCCCACACAAGGCTGTGGAACCCTGAGACAGAGCCATGGGACTCTGACATCTATGGGGACACCTATATGGACACCTATGGGGATGAGGACCCTGAGGGGGAGGCCTGGGACCCCTATATCCACCCCTCAGACCCATATGGAGACCCTGACTCCGGGAGTCTGCGTAGGGGCAGAGACCCCCAGACCAGGCCCTGGAACCCCTATGATGAGCCTGATACAGACCCCTATAGGGTCCAAGATGCCTACAGGGATGGGGACCCTGAGGCTGACCCCAGGGAGCCCTATAGAGCCCAGGATCCTGAGACTGAGCCTGGGGACCTCTATAGAGCCCAGAACTCCCAGACTAAGCTCTGGGACCCCTACCGAGTCTCAGATCCTGAGACTGAGCCCAGGGACTCCCATAGAGCCTGGAACCTCCAAACAGACCCCAGGGACCCCTATAGAGCCCAAGACTCCGAGACAGACCCCAGGGACCCCTATAGAGCCCAGGACTCCCACACTGAACCCAGGAATCCCTATCGAGTCTCAGATCCTGAGACTGAGCCCAGGGACCCCCATAGAGCCTGGAACCTCCAAACAGACCCCAGGGACCCCTATAGAGCCCAGGACTCTCAGACAGACCCCAGGAACCCCTATAGGACCCAGGACTCCCACACTGAGCCTAGGAACCCCTATCGAGTCTCAGACCCTGAGACTGAACCCAGGGACCCCCATAGAAGCTGGAAGCCCCAAACAGACCCCAGAGACCCCTATAGGGCCCAGGACTCCCACACTGAGCCTAGGAACCCTTATCAAGTCTCAGATCCTGAGACTGAACCCAGGGACCCCCATAGAAGCTGGAAGCCCCAAACAGACCCCGGAGACCCCTATAGGGCCCAGGACTCCCACACTGAGCCCAGGAACCCCTATCAAGTCTCAGATTCTGAGACTGAGCCCAGGGACCTCCATAGAAGCTGGAACCCCCAGACAGAGCCCAGAGACCCCTATCAAGTCTCAGATCCTGAGTCTGAGCCTGGGGATGCCCATAGAACCTGGAACCACCCCCAGACTGAACCCAAGGACTCTAGAGAAGGGGCCCCCCAGACTGAGACTGAGGACCCACATAGGACCTGGAACCACCAGGTTGACCCCAAGGACTCTTACAGAGCCAGCCCTCCCCCAGTGCCCTATAGGGACCCCCAAACTGCCCCCTCCATCACCAAGGATTCCTCTAGTGTCCCCCCTACCTCCAGGGTCCCCACAGCTGCTCCCCTAGTTCCTCCGTGTAAGTCACAGCTGTCCCCAGTTGCCCCCTTAACTGCCACCCTCAGCAGCCCTGTAATTGTCCCAGTTGCCTCCCCAGTTGCCCCAGTTACTTCCTTAGTTGTGCGTCCCAAAAGTAATGACCTCCCAGTTGCCTCCCCAACCTCCAGGTCTCCCCTTCTTGCAGTTACCCCCCTACTGACCCCTCCCAGGGTGAAGAACTCCCCAGCTGCCCCTCCAGTTGTCCCTTCAGTTACCCTCCCAGTTGCCACACCTAGAGCCAAGGACCCCACACTTGCTCCAGTTACTCCCAAAGTTACTCTTCCCAGAGCCAAAGAACCTCCAGTTGCTCCAGTTACCCCTCCAGTTGCTCCAGTTACCCCTCCAGTTGCTCCAGTTACCCCTCTAGTTACCCTCCCAGCAGACCCTGTGAAACCCAACAGACCTTCGGGTGTCCCACAAACTCCCAGAGCCCCTGTAGTTGCCCCAGTTACATCCCCAGTTGCCCTCTCTAGACCCCAGCACATCACAGCTGCCCCCAGTTTCCCCCCTATGGTTGCTGCCTCCAGAGCTAAGGCCCCCCCAGTTGCCCTAGTTCCCCCCTCAATTGCCCCCACACATGACAAGGACCCCACAGTCACTGCAGTTACCCCCTCGGTTGCCCCCCCGCAAACCAAGGACTCCCCTGGTGCCTCAGATACTCCTCCTATTACCACCCCATTTGCCCCTAGGGCTCCTCCTGGCTCCAAGCCCCCGGGGTCTCTTCGTGGGGGACTGCTGGTGGCACTGCCAGTGGCACTGGGGGGCATGTTGGTGGTACTGGGAGCACTGGGGACACTGAGAATACTCCGCCGAGCACCCCTTCCGAGCCCCCAGAGGTGAGAGTGCTGCGGGGCACAGACACAAACTGGAAGTTAACTTCCCCCCGTCAAGACAGGAATTAACTGCGACAGAGACACCTCCCGAACTGGGAAAGGACCCCATACTGAGATTTCCCCCTCAGGACTCTCACCAGTCCAGCTCCTACGCCCCCAAAGCCCCCGGAGGGAGGGGCAGGGATCAAGAGCAATAAAGGGTTGAACCCCCCGAACTCCTGGGTCCCTTCGGGGCCGGGGGACAGAGCGGTGTGGGGGGGAGAAGCTGGGGGAAGGAGAGGGCAGATCTGGATGATCAAATCCTTTTTTTTTTGGGGAGCGCTGTGGGTGTGTTCCTGGGTTCCACCAGCTCCTCCCGCCCCCTTTCCAGCTGTTGAGCGAATCCAGATGTTGGGGGGCGGAGGGGGTGCGGCCGCGGTGAGTCACGGCGGTGCTGGGACGCGCGGGTCCGGCGGGGGTGGGGCGTGGGGAACGCCCTGTGTGCGGGGAGAGAGGGCCCTGACCTCATGGGCCGGGAGCTGGGAGCATGGTGTGCACAGGGCAGGAGCTGGGCAGGAGCTCATGAGCACGGCGTGCCCATGGCATGTGTGCATGGTGTGCCCATGGTGTGCCCATGGTGTGCCCATGGGGTGTCCATTGTACGTCTGTGATGTGTCCATTGTGTGTCCATTGTGTGTCCATGATATGTCCATTACATGTCCATGGTGTGTCCCTTGTGTGTCCATTGCATGTCCAGGATGTGTCCATGGTGTGTCTGTGCTGTGTCCATGGTGTGTCTGTGGTGTGTCCTTGGTGTGTGTGTGGTGTGTCCATGGTGTGTCTGTGGTGTGTCCTTTGTGTGTCCTTGGTGTGTGTGTGGTGTGTCCTTGGTGTGTCTGGGGTGTGTCCATGGTGTGTGTGTGCTGTGTCCTTGGTGTGTGTGTGCTGTGTCCTTGGTGTGTGTGTGGTGTGTCCATGGTGTGTCTGTGGTGTGTCCTTTGTGTGTCCTTGGTGTGTGTGTGGTGTGTCCTTGGTGTGTGTGTGGTGTGTCCTTGGTGTGTCCATGGTGTGTGTGTGGTGTGTCCATGGTGTGTCTGTGCTGTGTCCTTGGTGTGTGTGTGCTGTGTCCTTGGTGTGTGTGTGGTGTGTCCTTGGTGTGTGTGTGGTGTGTCCATGGTGTGTCTGTGGTGTGTCCTTTGTGTGTCCTTGGTGTGTGTGTGGTGTGTCCTTTGTGTGTCCTTGGTGTGTGTGTGGTGTGTCCTTGGTGTGTGTGTGGTGTGTCCATGGTGTGTCTGTGCTGTGTCCTTGGTGTGTGTGTGGTGTGTCCTTGGTGTGTGTGTGGTGTGTCCATGGTGTGTCTGTGGTGTGTCCTTTGTGTGTCCTTGGTGTGTCTGTGGTGTGTCCTTTGTGTGTCCGTGGTGTGTGTGTGGTGTGTCCTTGGTGTGTGTGTGGTGTGTCCATGGTGTGTCTGTGGTGTGTCCTTGGTGTGTGTGTGGTGTGTCCTTGGTGTGTCCATGGTGTGTGTGTGGTGTGTCCATGGTGTGTCTGTGGTGTGTCCTTGGTGTGTGTGTGGTGTGTCCTTGGTGTGTGTGTGGTGTGTCCATGGTGTGTCTGTGGTGTGTCCTTGGTGTGTGTGTGGTGTGTCCTTGGTGTGTCCATGGTGTGTGTGTGGTGTGTCCATGGTGTGTCTGTGCTGTGTCCATGGTGTGTCTGTGGTGTGTCCTTGGTGTGTGTGTGGTGTGTCCATGGTGTGTCTGTGGTGTGTCCTTGGTGTGTGTGTGGTGTGTCCATGGTGTGTCTGTGGTGTGTCCTTGGTGTGTGTGTGGTGTGTCCTTGGTGTGTGTGTGGTGTGTCCATGGTGTGTGTGTGGTGTGTCCATGGTGTGTCTTTTGTGTGTCCTTGGTGTGTGTGTGGTGTGTCCTTGGTGTGTCTGTGGTGTGTCCATGGTGTGTCTGTGGTGTGTCCTTGGTGTGTCTGTGGTGTGTCCTTGGTGTGTCCGTGGTGTGTCCGTGGTGTGTCCATGGTGTGTCTGTGGTGTGTCCTTGGTGTGTCTGTGGTGTGTCCTTGGTGTGTCTGTGGTGTGAGGGTTATGTGTGCTTGGTGTGTCCATGCTGTGTCTGGTTGCTGGTGTGTCTGTGGCCTTCCCACGCTGTGTGTATGATGTGTGCTTGCTATGTGCCTGGCATGGTCGTGACAGCTGCTGGTATGTCCCTGGCACGCTTGGTGTGTACATGCCATGCCTGTGGTATGTTCCTGGCACAGGCCTGAGGCCATGGTGCATGCAAGCCGTGTGTGTGCCAGATGGCTGGAGCATGGCTGGCATGGGTATGGTGTAGGCAGACCATGGGCACAGCACCGTGCCCTGCCTGCGGTGTGACAGGGGCATGTCTGCTGACCCCACCTAACCCCACACCCTTGTCCAGCTGGTGGCTGGACCAGAGGAGCCTCCAGTGCAGCTGCTGGGACCAGTGAAGGCCTCCAGGACCACCCCTGTGGCCTTCCTCCATCTTGGTCAGCATCCTGGAGAGGGCAGACCAGAGGCCATCCATGACCCAGTAGCATTGTGGAATCCTCTGAGATGTCCCACGATACTGAGGAGCTTCTCCATGCCTTTGTGCAGGTTCTTTCATCTTGTGGTTCTGAAAGTCAGCCTTGTGGTACCAAGGTCATCTGCCACCACTTCAGTGCCCACACCTTGCATGCTCCTGGATTTTGTGGTGTTCTTGGTCTTTCTCCTTGGCTCTTCCTCATCAGCCATAGTCTCTCAAGCCCTCCCAAGCCTGAAGTTACCCGACTTCATTTACCCCTCTAGCTTCCAACCTAACACAAGAACTCCTCAGGTATTGTCCCAGTTGCCCTCCCCATGACCTAGGACCAGGCTGGCTCCCCCCGCAGCCTGCAGAGCCCTCTCATGGGTTTTGTAGCCGCAGGATTCCCATCAGCTCAGCCCCCACCCCTGCAGCCCCCGGGGAGGGGCAGGGATCAAGGGCAATAAAGGGCTGAAGCCCCTGAACGCCTGGGTCCCCTCGCGGGAAGGCACGGAGCTGGGGGCGGGGGCAGGAGAGGGCAGATCTGGGCGATCGAATCCTTTATTCTCTCGGGTGCTGTGGGTGTGTTCCTGGGTTCCACCAGCTCCCCCCGCCCCCTTTCCAGCTGTTGAGCGAATCCAGATGTTGGGGGGTGGAGGGGGTGCGGCCGCGGTGAGTCACTGCGGTGCTGGGACGCGCGGGTCCGGCGGGGATGGGGGGTGGGGAACGCCCTGTGTGCGGGGAGGGAGGGCCCTGTCCTCATGGGCCGGGAGCTGGGAGCATGGTGTGCACAGGGCAGGAGCTGGGCAGGAGCTCATGAGCACGGCGTGCCCACGGCATGTGTGCATGGTGTGCCCATGGTGTGTCCATGGTGTGTGTGGTGTGTCCATGGTGTGTCCATGGTGTGTGTGGTGTGTCCATGGTATGTGTGGTGTGTCCCTGGCATGTGTGTATGGTGTGTCTCCATTGTGTATCCATGGTGTGTGTGGTGCATCCATTGTGTGTGTGTGTGGTGTGTCCATGGTGTGTCTGTTGCACGTCCATGGGGTGTGTGTGACTTGTCCATTGCATGACCATGGTGTGTGTGTGGTATGTCCATAGTGTGTGCGTGGTCTGCCCATGGTGTGTGTGAAGTGTGTGTATGGCATGTGTACAGTGTGCTCATGTGTCCATTGTACGTCCATGGTGTGTATGTTGCATGTCCATGAAGTGTCCATTGTGTGTGTGTGATGTGTCCATGGTGTGTCTGTTGCATGTCCATGCTGTGTCCATGGTGTGTATGGTGTGTGCATGGTGCCTGGATGGCCTCTTCAGTACAAACAGTCTCTCTCCATCTTTCCTGTAGCCCCCTTCAGGTACTGGCAGGCTGCTATTAGGTCTCCCCAGAGCCTTCTCTTCTCCAGGCTGAACACCCCCAGCTCCCTCAGTCTGTCCTCACAGTAGCAGAGGTGCTCCAACCCCCTGATCATTTTTGTGGCCCTCCTCTGGACCAGCTCCATCAGGTCTATGTTCTTGCTATACTGAGGGCTCCAGACCTTCACACAGTACTCCAGGTGAGGTCTCACCACAGCAGAGCAAAGTGTCAGAATCACCTCTCTGGCTCTGCTGGCAATGCTGCTTTGGATGCAGCCCAGGCTGCCATTGACCTTCTGTGCTGCAAGCTCACACTGCCTGCTCCTGTCCAGCTTCTCATCCATCAGAATCCTTCTTGGGATTTAGGCTGCTAGGCCTGAAAAATTGAATGCCCCCTTTGACTGTGTCTCTGTCATGGAAATTGCTCCAAGAAGATGTCTGAACCCTAGAGGAGGTTGCAAGCCCAGCCATAGACAGACATCTCTCTATTTTTCCCCAGGTGCTCTGATATAAAAACTGGAGAAAGGTCTTCCTTGCTGGCACCATCACACACCCATTCCTTCCTCCTGGCAACAAGCAAGAAGGGCCTTCTTCTGCCTACCAGAGGAACAGTGCCAGGGAGAGTGCACCATGCAAGGGATTCCCTGAAGAGGAAATATGATTTCCACAGCCAGTCTATGGACACCACAGACTATGAACACTCAGCAGGCCAACAGCATTCCATCTTGGATCAGTAATAGTGTAGCCAGCAGGGCTAGAGAATCACAGAATCAGAGAATGTTAGGGGCTGGAAGGGTCCTGGAGAGATCACCCAGTCCAACCCCCCTGCCAGAGCAGGAGCATCTAGAGCAGGTCACATAGGACCACATCCAGGCAGGTCTTGAATATCTCCAGAGGGGGAGACTCCACAACCCCCCTGGGCAGCCTGTTGCAGTGTTTTGGCACCCTCACAGGGAAAAAAAAAAATTCCTCCTGTTTCCATGGAAATTCCTATGCCTCAACTTCCACCAGTGCCCCTTGTGCTGGCATTGGGCATCACCCAGCAGAGCCTGGCTCCAGCCTCTTGGCACTCACCCTGCACATCTTTATCAACAGCAATGAGGTCACCTCTCAGGCTCCTCCTCTCCAAGCTACAGAGCCCTCAGCTCCCTCTGGCTCTCCTCATAAGGAAAATGTTACACTCCCCTAATCATCTTTGTGGGTCTGTGCTGGACTCTTTCAAGCCTTTCAAGGACCCTGAGGTCCTTCTTGAAGTGAGGGGCCCAGAACTGGACACAATATTCCAGATGTGGCCTCAACAGGGCAGAGTAGAGGGGCAGCAGAACCTCTTTCAGCCTGATAACCTCAGCCCTTCTAATCCACCCCAGGATGCCCTTGGCCTTCTTGGCCACAAGAGCACATTGCTGGCTCATGGACAACCTCCCCTCCACCAGGACAAGTACTTGGAAGAAGGTTGGAGTAAGGTGGGAGTTGGTCTCTTCTGTCAGGTATCAAGTGGTAGGACAAGAGGGAAGGGCATCAAGCTGTGCTGGGGGAGGTTTAGGTTGCCCATTAGCAAAAATTTCTTCTCTGAAATTATGTCAGCCCTGATAAGGCTGCCCAGGGAAGCGGTGGAGTCCCCATCCCTGCAGGGATTATAAAGCCATGTAGATGTGGTGCTGAGGGACATGGCTTAGTGTTGGATTTGGCAGTGCTGGGTTAATGCTTGGAGTTGATGATTTGAAAGGTCTCTTTCAGATGCAACACTTCTACTGTTCTGTGATTCTCTTTCAATTTGCAAGCTTCCACAATGACCTGAGGAGTACAAACAGTACCCCACTCAGCCCAGACTGGGCCATGCAGTCGTTCTGTCCTGTGGCCAGGCTGCCATCCAGCCTCACAGCCCATTGGAGACCTCACCAAATCCAGCCAGGGAGACTGGAAGAGAGAAGACTCCAGGGGAACCTCAGTTCCAATACCTGAAGGGATCCTATGGGAAGGCTGCAGAGGGACTTTTCATAAGGGTGTCTAGAGACAGGACAAAGGGGAATGGTTTGAAACTGAGTTGGTTTAGACTGGATCTTAGGAAGAATTTCTTCAGTCAAAGGCTGATGAGACTCTGGCATAGGCTGCCTGAGGGATGTTGTGGATGCTTCCTTCCTAGGGAGGTGTTCAAGGCCAGGTTGGATGAGGCCTTGAGCAGGCTGGTTGAATTGAGAGGGTTGGAGTGGATGATCTTGGAGGTCTCTTCCAACTGGATGTTTTCTGAGAGGTGTCCCTGCCCATGGTGGGGAGGTTGGAGTAGATGATCTCTGGAGTCCCTTCCAACCTGAGCCATTCTGTGATTCTGTGGTCTTGGTTGTGCCAGTTCCTTCCCCGTGGGCAAGGATGCCTGCATTGCTTCACAGAATCACAGGGCAGCTGAGTGAGACGAAACCTGTGGAGATGGCCACTCAAAGCCAGAGCAGCAAGAGCAGGGGGCCCCTGCTGACCTGTCCAAACAGTGCCTGCTCCACACAGGTGTGGTCAGCAGCTGGACAGAGTCACAGCAATGCAGTGATGTCACAAAGCAGGTGTGTGACAATGGGCTAGGGCTAGGGAAGGAAGGGGGCCCCAAGAGAGCTGGTTAATATTAAAACATTACCCCCTCCAAGCTCAAGAAAAATGTATTCCCTTGAAAAAAAGTCAAGTAAGGCAGGCAGAAGACCTGCATGGATAAGTAAGGAAGTCTTAGCAAAACTCAAATAGAAAAAGGAGGTTTATGTGGAGAAAAGGTCTGGTCAGTTGGGAGGATTGTAGAGATGTAGCCAGAAAACGCAGAGCTGCAACAAGGAAGGCCAAGGCCCTCTTGGAACTGAGTCTTACCAGAGGGATGAAAGAGAACAAGAGTTTTTTTCAAATCCATCAATGATAAAAGGAAGAGCAGGCAAAATGTGAGCCCACTACTGAGTGATATGGGAACTGATGATGCAGAGATGGCAGAGGCGCTGAATGCCTTCTTTGCCTCAGCCTTTACTCCTAAGACCAGCCCTCAGGAACCTCAGTCTCTAGAAGCAAGGGAGCAGAACTAGAGGGAAGAGGACACTCCACTGGAGGACACTCCACTGGTCAATCAGGACCGGGTTAGAGATCTCTTACACCAACTAAAGACAAACAAGTCCAGGGGCCTTGATGGGGTGCTGAGAGAACTGGCTGATACTGTTGCTGAACCTCTCTCCATCATTTTTTAAGAGTCATGGAGAAGAGGAGAGGTGCCTGATGACTGGAAGAAACCAAATGTCACTCCAGTCTTCCAAAAAGGTGAGAAGGAGGAGCAAGGCAACTGCAGACCAGACAGCCTCACCTCCATCCCTGGAAAGATGATGGAGCAGCTCATCCTGGAGGTCATCTCTAACCACATGGAAGACAAGAAGGTTATCAGGAGTAGCCAACATGGGTTTACCAAGGGGAGATCCTGTCTAACTAACCTGATAGCCTTCTATGAAGCCTTGACCAAATGAGTAGACAAGAGAAGAGCAGTGGATGTCATCTACCTTGACTTCAGTAAAGCTTTTGATACTGTCCCCCATAGCTCAGGAGATGTGGCACAAGCAGTTGGTCTGTGTGGTGGATTGCAAACTGGCTCCACAAGAGAGTTGAGAGGGTTCTCAGCAGTGGCACAGAGTCAGCTTGGAGGCCTGTGGCCAGTGGTGTCCCCCAGGGTCCAGTTTGGCTCAATATCTTTATCAATGACCTGGCTGAGGGCATTGAGAGTACCCTCAGCAGGTTCTGATGATACCAAACTGGGGGGTGGCTGACACCTGCCAGGCTGTGCTGCCATCCAACCAGAGCTGGACAGGCTGAGAGCTGGCTGCAGGCATCAAGTTCAATAAGGACAAGTGCAGGGTCCTGCATCTGGGGAGGAACAACAGCAGGCACGAGGACAGGTTAGGAGCTGCCCTGCTGGAGAGCAGCTCCATGGAGAAAGACCTTGGAGTGCTGGTGGGCAGCAAGTTCTGTATGGGACAGCAATGTGCCCTTGTGGCCAAGAGAGCCAATGGCATCCTGGGGTGCAGCAAGAAAAGTGTGGCCAGCAGGGCTAGGGAGGTTCTGCTCCCCCTCTGCTCTGCCCTGCTGAGACCACAGCTGCAATCCTGTGTCCAGTTTGGGGTTCCCCAGTTCAAGAGAGACAGAGACCTGCTGGAGAGAGTCCAAGGGAGAGCCAGGAGGATGCTTAGGGGACTTGAGCATCTCCCTGGGAAGAGAGACTGAGAGCCCTGGGGGTGTTTAGTCTGGAGAAGAGAAGGCTGAGAGGGATCTGATCAATGTCTCTCAATAGCTGAGGGGTGGGTGTCAAGTGGAGGGGACCAGGCTCTTTTGGGTGGTGCAGAGTAGTAAGCCAAGGAGCAACAGATTCAGGCTTGAACATAGAAGGTTTCAGCCCAACATGAGGAGAAACTTCTTTACGGTGAGGGTGACAGAGCCCTGGAGCAGGCTGCCCAGAGAGGTTGTGAAGTCTCCTTCTCTGGAGACTTTCAAGCCCCACCTGGATGCATTTCTGTGGGGACTACCCCGGGTGATGCTGCTGTGGCAGGGGGGTTGGACTGGATGATCTCTGGAGGTCCCTTCCAACCTCTGATACTGTGACAATGCAGGTGACATGACAATGGGTGACTGTTCTATAAAAGCTGCTGGCTGGGACATCACAGCTGAGTGCCTCTGGAGCAATAGAAGTCATCGTGGGGTCACAGTTCCAGAAGAGCCTCGGAGCACCACCTCACTGTTAGCAGCCCAAAGGAAGCTGCACAGATGAGTGTTCCAGGAGAGAGCAGGGAGGTGAGCAGTGGGCAGACAGGGAGCCTGGGGAATAGGGAGAGGGGGCCCTAGGACATGCCTTTCCTTGTAACCACTGTGCAGGAGAGTTATTGAGCTGATGCCTGAGCATCTCTTTTTTCCTAGACTGGGCACAGAAGACAGCCCCTGGGGAAAGCAGAGCCTGGGCTGATGGACCCTGCGGAATTTCTGGACCTCCCACTCGGGGTCAAGATCCCTGTGCCACCCAGGTCCAAGCCTGTCTTCATCAGGACAAAGCTGGGGAAAAAGGTAAAGGAATTTGGGCTATTCAGTCTGGAGAAGAGAAGGCTCTGAGAAGACCTTATTGTGGCCTTCCAGTATCTGAAGGGGGCCTGAAAGAAAGCTGAGGAGGGACTTTTGAGGGTGTCAGGGAGTCACACAAATGATATGGAGCAAAACTAGAAATGGGTAGATTCAAATTGGATGTTAGGAAGAAATTCTTCCCCATGAGGGTGGTGAGACACTGGCACAGGTTGCCCAGGGAGGTGGTGGAAGCCTCATGCCTGGAGGTTTTTGCAGCCAGGCTGGATGTGGCTGTGAGCAACCTGCTGTAGTGTGAGGTGTCCCTGCCCATGGCAGGGGGGTTGGAACTGGATGATCCTTGAGATCCCTTCAACCCTGACAATTCTATGATTCTAATTAGTGGTAGAAATGCTCTCTTTTTTTTATGAGTCCCTGTCATTTAGAGAAGGTCCTTGTGTCTACCTCCTCTCTAGCAGGAGTTGCAGCCCTTCAGTTAGAATGGGCTGGGGAGCTGACGCAAGCTCCTGGATTCATGGTGCCAAGAGTAAGAGGAGGGCTTGCCCATGGCAGTGCTCCAAGCTGGCCAAAGCTAGATGGAGGAAAGAGTGCTGGTGTCAGCTCTTCCAACTACCTTGACCTTTCTACAGGGACAGCTTGGCACCTCTGGGGAGCTTTGCAGTGAGAGGCAACTGCCAGAGGAAAAGACATGGCACAGGTGCAAGCCTGGGTGCACTCTGCCCACCTCTGCCATACAAGAGCTCCTCACATTCCTGCAGCAACAGCACATAGCTGTAGGTGCTCCAGGCAGAGGATGTAGGCACAGGGTTTCTCCTTGACTAGAGAGTCCCTGAAGCAGAGAGCTCCTTTGGGAATCTGGGTGGGAAGTAAGCTGGGAGTTAGTCTCTCCCTCCGGGGGGTTGGGAAATTCCACCCTGTGTGCGGCAGGAGCTGGGCAGTTCATTCAGGCCCTGCTGCTGTCACCTGCCCCCATCCATACTCTGGCACATCTCTTCCAGCTCCATCAGCCCTGCAGCTATTTTGACCTGGGAGATCCCTACTGCCACCTGCTTCAGCTGGAGTACAGCAGCCTGCATGACCCCTACCTGCGGGACTACCACTGCCGGAAGGATAACATCCAGAGGCTGATGAGGCAGGGCTACATAACCAGTGATGGCAAAGTAAGTTTTTGGAGCTCCTTGGGGCCTGATGCACCAGAGGGCTTCCTCTGTGCCCCAAGCAGCTCTGTGCAGAGGAGCAGCTCCCTTCCCGCTCTGGGGTCAGGCCGTTTCAGGGAAGGCAAATCGGCCACGTGGGGGTTTGCTCTCCTCATCTCTCCATAGGTGGTTTGCACTCTGAAGCAGTTCAATGAATACAGGCAGTATCTGACCAGCTGCAAGCTGGAGGCAGGGAAGGTGTACAGGAGAGAAGAGGTAGGCAGAGCTGGGTGTTCACAGACACCTCTCAGCAGAATGGTGCTGAGGGCTGGGGCTTGATTTTGATGCACTTTGGGTGGTGGAGTGAGGGTATAGAGGCAGGGGGATGGTCAGGGAGGAAGAGGTGAGAGCTCTGCTGGTGGGTTGATCCTTGTGGGGCAGAGAAAGAACCACCCCTCCACCCATCTTGGACCTAAGCTAGCACAGGGTGCTGTGGTGGCCCAGGAAGGAAGCACACATGAGACCTGAGGGAAGCCAGCCCTTCACTCCTGCCCTCACCTCCTGGCTGAATCATAGAAGTGTCAGCGTTGGAAGGGACCTCAGGATCATCCAGTTCCAACCCCCCTGCTGTGGGCAGGACACTTCATACTAGGTCAGGTTGCTCACAGCCACATTCAGCCTGGCTGCAAAAACCTCCAGGGATGGGGCAGCCACCACCTCCCTGGGCAACACAAAGCACTGGCTGGGCCCATGGGAAGGAAGCCTCAGCATGCAGGGACACAAGCCCCACGTGTCCAGACAACAGCAATGAGTTTTACAACTACCACTTGGTGTCACCTCTCAGGAAAGGATTCGTCAACATCTGGCTAAATTCAAGGATGCTGCCAAACTGCTGGAGGTGGTTGGCACTTCCTGCCTGCTGCATCCTCAGAAGCCATCTTGCCCACCTCCCCCCAGGAACACAAAGACCTCCCTCATATTCGAGCAATCCAAAAGAGCAAAAGCACCTTTGGAGCAGCAGCAGCAGCAGCAGCAGCAGCAACAACAACAGCAGCAGCAGCAGCAGCAGCAGCAGCAGCAGCAGCAGCAGCAGCAGCAACAGCAGCAGCAGCAGCAACAACAGCAGCAGCAGCAGCAGCAGCAGCCGCCGCCAGTTGCTGGAGATGAAGCTGCCCAAGGGGGAGAAGCTGCCCAAGGGGAAAAACTAGAGGCAGAGGAGAAATCTGAGCAAGGAGCAGTCTCTTCACAGGCTCCCCCTGAGCCCCCCTCCGAGGCTTCTTCTCAGTTTGAAGGAGGCTCTACGTCTGAATATTCAGAAATCCTGGAGCTTCCCAGGTGGAGTCTCTCCAACAGGAAGCTGCTGCCATCTCAGATGCCTTCCCCAAAGGCAAGCACTGCTGATGTCCTGCATCTGAGCTGTGCCATTGCCAGAGAGATCATCCGTAATACCATCTCCAGAGGTCAGCAGTGCCATGAACAGGCTGGGGGTGCCAGTGCCATCCTCTCTGAGGTGCCAGGAGCAGCAAAGGTAGAGAGAGGAATGCAGGCAAAGGCAAGGGCTGCAGCCCTAGCCAGCACTTTGGCTGCAAGGACCACAGTAAGTCAGATTGTGGATTCTGTATTGGAGCACATCTGTCAGCCTGGGCCTCCCCTGCCCCCGGAGCTGGAACCTGGAAGGCAAGCAAGCTGTAAAACCGCCCCCACGACGAGAGGCAAAGGAGAGCTTCGCCACTTGAGGATACCCTGTCCCCTCCAGGGGTCCGCAGCTGGCCCCCAGCCCTTCCCACCGGCTGCTCCGAAGCCCCCCACGGCCACGGGAGCACGGAGCAGGCTTGTCCGAGGGGACCCCCAGCAGCCCACATGAGGAACGAGGTTGTTAGCTGGATGGGGGGCGGCGGGCGGTGGGGGGGGGGAGGGTGTGTATGTGTGTGAAGGGCAGGGGATGGGGGGAACTTGTGGGCGATGTCCCGAGTAAGAAGCTGTGTGGCGTGGCAAGAGAGAGGTGTCAGAGCGCCCGGGGCTGCTCCACCAGGCGACAAACAGACTTCATCCCCTTGTGCTCGGCAAGGACGGGAGATTGCCTGCACGGACCTGCCTGCGACGTGGACGGAAGGATTCGGCTATCTGCCCTGCTGGGGACTGGGGCTGCCACCCAAACCCCTCTGGAGCTACCTGGGAGAGCTCCAGATCTACACTTACACTATGCTTATTGTGTACACGTTCTATTCTCTTATTTCCAATAAATTATATTGATTGTTGATCAGTGGTAGGCTAGCAGTCATTAAGAGCAACAACCACTCTGTTCTGATCTTCGTCCCTCCTACAGCCTCTGTCAGGCTAAGACCAAATTTTTCAGGAGGTGGTGAGATGCTTCTATTTTGAAGCCATTAGCCTTCATGCTGTCACTCCATGCCTTTGTAAAAAGTCCCTCTCCAGCTGTCCTGTAGCCCACTTCAAATACTGGGCAGCTGGAAGGTCTCTCCAGAGCCTTCTCTTCTCCAGACTGAACAGCCCCAACTCTCTCAGCCTGTCTTCATAGCAGAGGTTCTCCATCCCTCTGATCATGTTGGTCCTCTTCTAGACCATGTCCCAGGTCCCTCTTGTGTTGGGGGCTCCAGACCGTGGGACACAGCAGTCTAGGTGGTGTCTTTCCAACGCAGAGTAAAGGGGCACGATGCCCTCCTCAACCTGCTGCCCACTCTGCTTCCACAAGTGTCTTACATACTTCAGGGGAAATCCTTCTGGCACAGATAACTGAAAACATCTGAATTTTCTCAGTGTCCTTTAAACTGATTTTGTATTCTCATTTGAGCCCTTGTCTCTTCGCTGATTTTTGTCACGGCTTATTACCTTTCTCTGCCAAAGTCTGACCAAGATGAATTTCAGATCAGATTGGCTGTTCAGAAGGAGTAGTTTGTGTTCATTTTCTTTTTCTGCGTATCAGTGCCACCGTGTGCCTCAGAGCAGATGCACCGCAGGAGAGAAGTGGACACGCAGAGTGTCATTGGAGGGCGAGCAATGACTGCCCTCAAGCGGCCAAAGCGGAGCACTACTATTTGTAGGCTGTACTCCACAGTATGAGTACATTAAAGGTAGGAAGGGACCTCCAGAGATAATCCAGTCCAACCCCCCTGCCAGAGCAGCAGGATCACTTAGGGTAGTCCGCACAGGAAGGCACCCAGGTAGGTTTGGAAATTCTCCGGAGAAGGAGACTCCACAACCTCTCTGGGCAGCCTGCTCCAGGGTTCTGTCACCCTCATTGGAAAGAAGTTTCTCCTCATGTTGAGCTGAAACCTTCTGCGTTCAAGTTTGTCTCCATTGTTCCTTGGCTTATTCCTGTGCACCACCCAAAAGAGCCTGGCCCCCTCCACTTGACACCCACCCCTCAGCTATTGAGAGACATTGATCAGATCCCTCTCAGCCTTCTCTTCTCCAGACTCAACAGCCCCAGGGCTCTCAGACTCTCTTCACAGAGGAGATGCTCAAGTGCCATAATCATCCTCGTGGCAGAGCACTTAGCTGATGATGAGATGATGGAAAGGCAGTTTCCATGGGGAATCACAGAATGGTCTGGGTTGGATGTGACTCCCAAAGTTCATCCAGTCCAACTCCCTCTGCAGTCAACAGGGACATCCCCAACTAGATCAGGTTGCCCAGAGCCCTGTCAAGCTTCACCTTGAGTATCTCTAGGAATGGAGCCTCAACCACCTCCCTGGGCAACCTCTTCCAGTGTTCCACCACCCTCATAGTAAAGTACTTGTTCCTAACAGTCAAAGGGGGAAGTGAGGGATCACTGTGTTTGCCTGTGGTATCTTGGACACATGTCTGAGTTAGTAAGGCCTGTGCAGTGTTTTTTCTGCATGCTATCCACAGTCAATCTGAAATAGTGTTTTTAACTGATTAGGAGCCTGCTTCAAAGTAAATTAAACTGATAAAGGGAAGAGGCCACACAGAGACAGAAAACATTAGCTGATAAGTGGTGAGTTACCTCCTGTATCTTCCTACTCAGTGAATCAAAGCCACTACTTGCATCTTCAGTCCCTGAAAGACCATGCTAGATTCACAGAAAATGGGCCAGGAGCTGGAAAATGCAAAGTGCAGCCATCCCAAATGGATGGAAAAACAATTTAGGATCACTTTAAACTCTTGTCTTCAGAAAACTGACCTACAGCTAATTCTAAGTTCTGGAGATAGTATCTGCTGCCTCTTAGATCACTCTGTTTGGATGTTAAGGGGCTAGTTATAAATAGGCTTGGAGAACAAACAGTGGAATTCATAATTGGTAGAGATCTAAAAATTAACCCAACAGCCCTTCACAATGAGTGATGTTAATGTTAATCACATCAATAATTAATATTAACAGCTGTATATTGATTTGGACTGTGAATCTTTGTCTTCATCCTGGAAAGGGGCAAAAGAAAAAAATGTGGTAATTCTCCTTTCTACCACTCACAAGACATAAAATATCTGATTTATAATGTGGAGTGAAGTCAGAGGCTCCAAGCCAAAGGCAGGTTCAAAGCCAGGTTGATGGAGGCTTTGAGGAATCTGGTCTGGTGGAAGGTGTCCTTGTCCATGGGAGGGGGTTGGAACTAGACAATATTTAAGGTTCCTTCCAATCCAAACCTTTCTAGGATTCTGTGATTTTCCATTTTGAGTAGAAGGAAAATACCAGAATTTTTGGAAAGTCTTCAGATTCTTGGAATGATTGAAGTAGCCTTGGCAGAATCATAGAATCACAGAATTGTCAGGGTTGGAAGGGACCTCAAGGATCATGCAGTTCCAACCCCCCTGCCATGGGCAGGGACACCTCACACTACAGCAGGTTGCTCACAGCCACATCCAGCCTGGCTGCAAAAACCTCCAGGGATGAGGCTTCCACCACCTCCCTGGGAAACCTCTTCCAGTGTCTCACCACCCTCATGGGGAAAAACTTCTTCCTAACATCTAATCTAAATCTCCCCTCCTCTAGCTTGAATCAATCTGAATCTATCCACTTGTAGTTTTGCTCCATTCCTCCCAGTCTTACCACTCCCTGACACCCTCAAAAGTCCCTCCCCACCTTTTTTGGAGTCCCCTGCAGATACTGGAAGGCCACAAGAAGGTCTCCTGGGAGCCTTCTCTTCTCCAGACTGGATAACCCCAAATCTCTGTCTGCCTCCATAGCAGAAGAGCTCCAGCCCTCTGATCATCCTCATGGCCCTTCTCTGGAGGGGCCCTCAGGTCAAAGTTTATTCCACTCCCATTTCCAGAACCCTATTTAAGAGGGGCAATTTCCTGCCTCTCTCTCTCCTGCCCTTAGCTCTCCAACACCCTGCTGCTGCTGTGAGCTGCTAACACATGGCCCAGCCTGCTCCACGCAGTCCCAAACACACCTAAGGGGACTGCATCCAAAGAGAATCCATCTTCTACCCAGGGAATCCTTTGCCAGCTGCATCTGGTTTTGTATAGCTTTTTTTATTTATCCCTTTCCCTTATACCTCTGTAACCTTCCTTTTACTTAAATACGTTTTATTTTTTGTTAAACTTACCTTTCTTACTTCCAAATCTAGTCAAGACTGTTTGTTGTTTTACCTCTCTTCTCCTCCTGCCTCATTTTCTTTCCTTACCAGGAAAAGGGGGGAGAGGAGGCAACCTAAATCTCTTCCATTGGGATTTGGAGCTTAAACAGGAAAAGCTTAAACAGCTACAGGCTGCACACTAGGACGACCTAGGTGCAGAAGTAATAGTTCCCAACGAATCTTTCTTCTCTTGAGTCAAACTCAAAAAGAGGCAGAGAGTCAGAACAAAGCATGCTCAATCTAACTGGCTTCCCCTAAGCTGTCTAGAGACATTCAGTGTGTCTGAAATGTGATGCATGTGGAAGATGATATCCTTAAAAAGACTTTGGAGATGCATTTAAGGGTCTGTATTATTTTCTTACAACAGCCTGTTCAGAAACACGCTGGGCCAAATCCATTTGCCTTTCTCTCCCGAGAATTTCAATTATGTCCTATGAAACTAAGTGCAAAAATAAACTGAACAATCTGAGACCTGATATATCTTTGTACTGACATCGAAATGAAAACAAAAAAGCCTTGTAGCCTTTTTTTTTTCGTTGTCATTTGCTTTATTTTTTTTTCCCCTCCTTGTAATTCCTGACTTTGGATAGCTTCATTTCTGACTGTTCATGCTGAATTAATTGCAGCCTATTTCATGGTATGTCCTTGGAAAGACTATAAAAGGTTAATAAGCTTCTAAGGTGGCAGAGCAGGAAAGTACCTCTGTACACATCTCAGTACCAGCATTGGTATCAGCCTGCTGCACACATTTCTGCCTACTACATCAGAAAAGGGAGCCTTCACTGGGTACCAAGATCATAGCTGTAACATATATGACAGATTCCCCTCATCTGTCTTACCTAAACTCTGACCAGTTTGTTTTCTTACGCTCAGGAGAGCTGCCATGATCAGTATCCTATAGTGCATACAGCATCTTGCAGCTGGGTCAGGGCAGTCCCAGGCACTGATACAGGCTGGGCAGGGACTGGCTGCAGAGCAGCACTGAAGAAAGGCCGTGGAGGTGCTGGTGGATGAGAAGCTCAACAGGAGCCAGCAGTCAGCACTTGCAGCCCAGAGAGCCAAGCAGAGCCTGAGAAGTGTGGCCAGCAGGGCCAGGGAGGTGATTCTCCCACTCTGCTCCACTCTGGAGAGACTCCACCTGGAACACTGTGTCCAGTTCTGGAGCCCCCAGTACAGGAAGGATCTGGAGGTGCTGGAAGATGCCCAGAGAAAAGGCCTAGGAGGATGATCAGAGGGCTGGAGCTGCTCTGCTGTGGAGACAGACTGAGAGAGTTGGGGCTGTTCAGTCTGGAGAAGAGAAGGCTCCCAGGAGACCTTCTTGTGGCCTTCCAGTATTTGAAGGGGGCTACAAGAAAGTTGGGGAGGGACTTTTGAGGGTGTCAGGGAGTGATAGGACTGGGGGGAATGGAGCAAAACTAGAAATGGGTAGCTTCAGATTGGATGTTAGGAAGAAATTCTTCCCCATGAGGGTGGTGAGACACTGGCACAGGTTGCCCAGGGAGGTGGTGGAAGCCTCATCCCTGGAGGTTTGTGCAGCCAGTCTGGATGTGGCTGTGAGCAACCTGCTGTAGTGTGAGGTGTCCCTTGCCCATGGCAAGGGGGCTTGGAACTGGCTGATCCTTGAGGTCCCTTCCAACCCTGACAATTCTATGATTCTATAGTGGGAGATCTGTGCTCTTGGTCAGTGGATCTAGATCCCTTTGTGAATGAACAGGGCTTGGGAATCCTTCTCTGTGTAGGGGAATGCATTGGCTTCTTGGTTATGATATGAAAGTTGAGAGCTCTATCTTCAGAATTACTGAGTAGAAATGGAAATGTCAATGTAGCTTCATTGGTTCTTGCTACTTCTGCTTCCAGGCTGGTGTCAGGTACAGGCTTGGGACACGTGGATATGGCACTTTGGGTCATGGTTTAATGGCCATGGTGGTCTTGAGCTGATGGTTGGACTTGATGATCTTAGAGGTCCTTTCCAACCAAAACAATTCTGTCATTCTGTGATTCATTCCTCCTCCAAGAACCCACGGCTGCAGCTCTGCCTTGTGCCTCCTGTTAATGCCATCACTATGGGCATGTTTAGCACCAGACTTGGTAGAGGTAGATGTCTGGACTTGATCTTTCCCAAGTGAATGTTATCTCTGAGCTTCTGCTTGAATCCTTGGAGATTCTCATATAGCAACTTGCGGTTTCTGGGCCCCACAGGGCATCAATATATGTAATAGATGCTGAAGTAGATGTTCAGATTGCAAGAATTGGAAGGACATTGACATTAATGCAACCATCCTCAGGTCATATAATTCTCAATGCTTTTATTGTTATCATCCACTTTTCCTAAGTCTTAAACACTTACAAAGGTAAACACAAAAGAAACTGCAAAGAAGCTCATCCTAATTTAGTCTTTCTCAAAGCATTTGCAATGAATTTGGAATAAAAAAATAATAAAGCTTCTCTCCTGCTGGCTTTATGAATTATTACATTTGGAAACTTCCAAGGCAAACATTTGTAAGATCTGTGCTTGTGAAGGCTCTTTGCCTTAAAAACAGTCCAGGAAAGGCACTTGTGTGTTTTCAGTGCATCTGTGTGCTCTGGCCTCAGGGTGGCATGGCTGGTTCAGGAATCACTGCTGTCTGTGGAGCTCCCTCATCTCTCAGGAGAGGCAAAGCCATCCTCTCAGCCTCTTCCTTCCTCTACAGAGAAAAGGCAATTTTTCTGAGTCAGGCACTTTTTTGTTTGTTTGTTTATTTCTAAGAAGGCTGTGAAGTATCAGCTTTGAAAAAAAGCAATGGCATGTCAGTCTAGGACAGCAACAGCAAACCCAGCTGGCTTTGCAATGCTGCTCAAAGCCAAGAGAGCCAATGGCATCCTGGGGTGCAGCAAGAAAAGTGTGGCCAGCAGGGCTAGGGAGGTTCTCCTCCCCCTCTGCTCTGCCCTGCTGAGACCACAGCTGCAATCCTGTGTCCAGTTTGGGGCTCCCCAGTTCAAGAGAGACAGAGACCTGCTGGAGAGAGTCCAAGGAAGAGCCAGGAGGATGCTTAGGGGACTTGAGCATCTCCCTGTGAAGAGAGACTGAGAGCCCTGGGGCTGTGTAGTCTGGAGAAGAGAAGGCTGAGAGGGGATCTGATCAATGTCTATCAATAGCTGAGGGGTGGGTGTCAAGTGGAGGGGGCCAGGCTCTTTTGGGTGGTGCAGAAGAGTAAGCCAAGGAACAACAGATTCAGGCTTGAACATAGAAGGTTTCAGCCCAACATGAGGAGAAACTTCTTTACGGTGAGGGTGACAGAGCCCTGGAGCAGGCTGCCCAGAGAGGTTGTGGAGTCTCCTTCTCTGGAGACTTTCCAAACCCACCTAGGTGCATTCCTGTGGGGACTCCCCATGGGCAGGGACATTTTCCACTAGAGCAGGTTGATCCAGGCCCCATCCAACCTGGCTTGGAACACCTCCAGATTGAAACCTCCACAACTTCTCAACCACCTACTTCAATGCCTCACCACCCACATGGGGAAGATTTTACTCCTAATGTCTAATCCCAATTCAGCTGCTTGCAGTTTGATGCCATTACTCCCTTGCCTGTCACTCCATGCCTTTGTCAAAAGTCCCTCCCCAGTTCTCCTGCAGCCCCTTTCAGGTACTCTTAAGGTCTCCCCAGAGCCTTCTCTTCTCCAGGCTGAACAAGTCCAACACTCTCAGCCTGTCATTAGAGGGGAGCTGCTCCAGCCCTCTGATAATCTTCTGGGCCTGTTCTGGACCCGCTCTAACAGTTCCACATCCTTCTTGTGTTGGTGACTCCAAAGCTCCTGAGGTACTCCAGAGGGTGTGTAAAATAAAGATAATTACCCAATAAAGATTCTTTTGTATGATTAGGGTTTTAATATTTAAAACATATGTGCAGCTATGTCAGACCAGGATTAAGACTGCAAAGAGAACAAGTCTGTGAAATGTTGTAATTTTCACCTGGGCTAATTTTCTATTGACCTTCTACCATGCATCTACACAAACTCCAGTGCAGCAGAAAGAAAGAAATACAAACAGCTTTGCAGAGGGGAACTGAGGATTATCCCTTGTGATGCACAGCTCTGAACTATGTTAAACAGACTGAACTGATCTCACAGAGTGTCATGGAATCTGTGGGTTCATTTCCAGGTTGATGAGTCACTCACTTACATAAAAGGTCCTTGCCTGGGTGCCGCCAGAGAGACAGCTTTACTCTGGAAACTCTGACAAGCTGCTGTGCTTCTATCCCCAAGAAGCAAAGAGTTTGATGGAAGTTATGTGGGGAGAAAGACAACCCTCAGACACAGCAAGGGCAGTTACAGTTCTGTAGGACATTTCTTACTGAATCAGAGAACTGTTCCAGTTGGAGAAGACCTTTAAGATCACTGAGTTCACCCATCATCTAATTCTACCAAGGCTCTTGCAAACCATGCTTGTAAAACTTCTTTGCCACCTGAAAGCTTTATCAAGGCTTTCTTTGTTGTGCTGTGATCCTTATTTAAAACAGATTGAGCAGTTAGGAGCGCAGCAGCTGAATCCTCAAAGGGGATGAGCTTCATAACTGAAACAGTCAACCATTAATGCTGTATCACACAAGTCTGCACACTGGGGTTTCACAGCAATAGAACATCAGAATCACAGGATCACAGGATGTTAGGGGTTGGAAGGGACCTCTGGAGTTCATCCAGTCCAATCCTCCTGCCAGAGCAGGACCATAGAATCCAGCACAGGTCACACAGGAACACATCCAGACGGGTCTGGAAAGGCTCCAGAGAAGGAGACTCCACAACCTCTCTGGGGAGCTTGTTCCAGTGCTCTGGGACCCTCACAGTGAAGAAGTTCCTCCTCATGTTGAGGTGGAACCTCCTGTTCTGTAGCTTCCATCCATTGGCCCTTGTCCTGTCACAGGGTGCAGCTCAGCAGAGCCTGTCCCTGTCCCTTCCTGACCCCCAGCCCTCAGATATTGATAGACATTGATCAGATCCCCTCTCAGTCTTCTCCTCTCCACACTAAACAGCCCCAGGGCTCTCAGCCTGTCCTCCCCAGGCAGTGCTCCAATCCCTTCAGCATCCTTGGAGCCCTCCCTTGGACTCTCTCCACCAGATCCTTGTCCCTCCTGAACTGGGGAGCCCAGAACTGGATGCAATATTCCAGGTGAGGTCTCAGCAGGGCAGAGGAGAGGGGGAGGAGAATCTCCTTGGATCTGCTGGACACACTCCTCTCAATGCCCCTCAGGCTCCCATTGGCCTTCTTGGCCCCCAGGGCACATTGCTGTCCCATGCAGAACTTGTTGTCCACCAGCACTCCCAGGTCCTTCTCCTTGGGGCTGCTCTCCAGCAGATCCCCTCCCAACCTGTCCTGCTGCAGTTTATTCTTCCATCCCAGCTGCAGGACTCTGCACTTCTCCTTGTTGAAGCTCATTAGGTTCCTCTCTGCCCAGCTCTCAGTCTGCCCAAGTCTTGCTGAAATCAGAACATCCAGGGAACACAGTAGCTCCATTCCTGAGCAGGAGAGGCATGTTCTGCTCCTCTGCTAAATACTAAAGTGTTGGACTGTGGATACTTTTCAGGCATTTCCTGCATCTGGAAGAACCACCTTTTGTTCTAGAACCAAAACTGGAGATCTACAGAACTGTAAAGAAATGAGTGCCTGAATAAGTAATTTTTTATTCTGGCAACCTGTAATGAAGATTCTCACTGGAACTGATGGACATAAACCGTTATTCCCAAAGAGTCATAGGCAATATTTAATGAGGTTATTTTCAAGCAAGAGTTACTAAATTCCATGGAGATAAACACAAAAGGATTTTTTTTTTTAAATTTTTTTTTTTTTTTTTTAGGAAAAGTAGCTCCAAATCTTATGAGGAGAGCCTGAAGGAGATGAGGGATCTTTAGTTTGGAGAGGGATAGGTGGGGAGCCTGAGGGGTGACCTCATTCATGTTGATAAAGATGTGCAGAGTGAGTGCCCAGAGGCTGGAGCCAGGCTGTGCTGGGTGATGCCCAATGACAGCACAAGGGGCACTGGGTGGAAGTTGAGGCATAGAAGTTCCATGGAAACATTAAAGGAATTTTTTTTTTTCCCTGTGAGGGTGACGGAACACTGCAACAGGCTGCCCAGGGGGGTTGTGGAGTCTCCCTCTCCGGAGATACTCAAAACCTGTCTGGATGTATTCCTGTATGATCTGCTCTAGATGACCCTGCTCTGGTAGGATTGTTGGACTGGATGAGCTTTGGAGGTCCCTTCCAGCCCTTAACACTCTGTGATTCTCTGACTCTGCGGTGCTGTGATTCTGTGGTGCTGTGATTCTGTGATTCTCTGACTCTGTGGCTCTGTGATTCTGTGGTTCTGTGATTCTCTGTGGTGCTGTGATTCTGTGATTCTGTGATTCTCTGGCTGTGGTGCTGTGATTCTGTGACTCTGATTCTTTGATTCTCTGATTCTCTGACTGTGGTGCTGTGATTCTGTGATCTGGATAGATGGGGGCCTGTCATCCAACATAGGATATGGGGAATTGGTTTGGTTATGGCTTGCTTTCTGATTCTAGGTGGCTATTTTCACCTAGAGCAGGCATTCTGCTCCACTGAAGCCCCAGGCACTGTGCACAAGTGACAGCAAAGGTGTGGCTCTTGGGCTGCTCCCAGGCAAACCTTGTATGGGCTGAGATTTTACTCAGGGAATACCAAACCTTTTAAATATAGGATACAGGATGCAAAATATGCAACCCAAACATGGAGAGAGTCCTCCTCCTCATGCTCACAACTGTCATTACAGCTCCTTTATTGGGATCTGCAGACAGAGGAGAATCATCTGAAAGAAACACATTTCAGTACCAGAAACTGAAGGGAAATGAGGACTGAATAACAACAACAAGGACAAGGAGAAGAATAAACTCTGAGGTGTTTGGCTGGGCTTTTTTTTTTTTTGGGGGGGGGGGGGGGGGGATAAACATTCTATTTCAGTTTTATTTTCACCTCTTCTCTTTAACTTAAATTAATTTCTGCGTGCTGTTGCAGAAAAAAAAACCAACCCTGCTGTCAGTGAAATGCAGGCAGGCCCTTTCTTATCAGTGAACAGCTGTCCCCAGCTGCAGCATTTTAATTTTGAGAGGGATATAAGAGCAATACATTTTCACTGACAGCCATGCAGCAAGCTGCCCTCGTGCTGTAATAACTTGTCCAAGGTGCTTCTATTCATAGCTGCTCTCTGCCTATTCCATGCAACTGAATTTTATATTCACCTCTTTGGTTTATTTGTTTTGTTTTTGTTTTGTTTTTTAAACATTGTTTAAAGATAAGGTTGTCCCTTTCTGTTCATAATTTAAAAGCTCATTATTTGGTTGTTTGTTTTTTGTTTTGTTTTGTTTTGTTTGTGGTTTTTTTTTTTTCTGCTGGCTTTTCTCTTTCAGTGCTGCTGCTTGTTTGATGTGCTCCTGTTGTCCTGCCAGCAGGCATTCCATTGTAACCAGGCTGGGCTGTGCTCAGTGCTCCTGCTGTTTGCCATTTTAATTGCTGTTATTGTGTTTGCCCCTCTAAGTAGAAGACTTGGTAAATAGAGTAGTTACTGCACAGCCTTATCTTTGCAAATAGACAACCTGGAATAAAAATTCTGCTTGCAAACCGTTTCACAGGCTCTTAAGAACTCTTCAGAGGAAAGGGTAGGCCCTTTAAGACTCAGGATAATAAGGCATATTTGCATTGCTTCCAAGAACTTACAGCTCTCTTTTAACTAGCTGCTGCAAACCCGTGAGGGTTTTAGGAGTGCTTTCCAAAGGGACTCACTGTGATGACTATGGGAGACGTCAGGGGAAGTTCAGGCTCGAGGTGAGGAGAAAGTTCTTCATGGAGAGAGTTGTTAGACGTTAGAATGTGCTGCCCAGGGAGGTGGTGGAGTCACCATCCCTGGAGGTGTTCAAGAGGGGATTGGACGTGGCACTTGGTGCCATGGTTTAGTAGTCATGAGGTCTTGGGTGACAGGTTGGACTTTGATGATCCTGGAGGTCTTTTCCAACCTTTTTGATTCTGTGATTCTGTGTGATTCTGTGACTATTCAGCTAACTCTTGGATGTTAGGAAGAAGTTGTTCCCCATGAGGGTGGTGAGACACTGGCACAGGTTGCCCAGGGAGGTGGTGGAAGCCTCATGCCTGGAGGTTTC